>NC_143509.1:23965651-24084689 GCF_031878675.1 Megascapheus bottae
GGTTAAATTGAGGGGAAAACAGAGTCAGGAGAGACGGGGGAGAGCAATAGAAGGGGAGACACACTGATGAAGAGGCAGTGTACTCATAAACTGACACGTTGAACTGAAATCCTTCTATACAACTACTGAATGTTAATAAAAACAAACAAATAAGCAAATCAAAGCGAGAGAGAGAGAGAGAGAGAGAGAGAGAGAGAGAGAGAGAGAGAGAGAGAAGCCATTTTCTCTTCTATGTAGACCAATATGTACTAAATGTTCTGAAAAAGTAAGAAATTAGAGCTGTCAGGAGATTTAAGCCCAAGGCTACTTCATGTAGCTCCATGCATGTAAGAGTGCGGTTGAGTGATTTCTATGCTATTCTAGTTGACAGTACAGAATACATATTCACTTCTGATGGGCTTTCAAATTTCCACTAATCCCTCTTGGGCCTTTAGTCCTAAAAAAAATAAAGAGAACAGTCTTTATTCCTTCAAGAAACCATTTTGACAAAAGGCAACGCCTAGGTATTTCAGAATGATACGCACGTTGCTGAAGCAGAGCAAGAGAGATGAGAAAAGTGTTTTAGAAAGGAAGTTGCTCCTGAGGAGAAAATAAATATATGAAACAGTGTCTTCTCTGAAGTCTTAGAAAACAATCAATGTAGGGCCAGGACTAAGAAGATTCACAGGGCAAAGAGAATTTGTGTGCTCATCACAATTCCAACTAAGAAATACAATGTCAGCTTCTAGGGGAACAGCCTCTGGCCCTTACTTAGTGTCTGACTATTGTAAATTCAGACTCTTTCCTAGCTAGGCCAATCCTGGTTGCCTGTTGGAGCCTCTCTCTTAGGGCCTCCAAAGAGCCTGTCTAGACAAATGGGGCCTTAATATTCAGGGGATACATGGAAACAGGAGAAGGGGATGCTGGGTAAAAACTGATGGGGACACACCCACTTCTCACCTCAGTCTCCATGGAAATGGAGTATGCTCATTCCTCTCCCTACCCAGTGGGCTGCTCTGGCCTACTGTTCCTCTGCTCTCCTCTCCCAAAAGCCATTCAGGTGATTCTAGACTGTTCATCTGTAATTTAGATTGAAGACTGGCATTTCTTTGTGTTTTGCGTTCTAAAAATCCTACATCTATGTCCTGATCAGTCCTGAGGATGGATTGTTAAATCCAACAACTTTCCACAACAGATTTGTGATGACCATGATAGAGATACTTGACATTTCATTTTTCATTTTCATTGCCAAGAAGCAGATCTGGATTCTTTACCTAATTCTATCATTCAAGGTTCTTTTCCTAGTTCAAAATGGCTGAACACTCAAGTTGAGTAAAACTGAGAGCTAAGTAAGGTGTTATTATTTAGAGGAAATAGACAAAAATGGTTAGGTTTGGTTGTTGAAAGTTACTCTTTTTGTGTGTGCATTTATGTAAGACTAACCCCCAGCCCCATTAATTATGAAATGAGACACAGGATTCAAAGGAAGAATCATACATTGCTTTAAGATGGATGCGTTTCCACTGAATATGTTAAATTTACTTGAGTCTGCATGTGTTTCATTAGCTCCTTGCCTAGAGACTGAAGCCACTGCCCTGCTGTCCTCAAGTCTAACCTTCCCTGATTCACATTTCTATCACTTCTCAAATCATTCTCCACCCAAGCAGCACTAACTGGTTTGACGTTTGCATTTGTCTGTGGGTGCTTTCCTGTCATCATGGGAGCATTTCTTGTTCTTCCACCTGTATATCATGCAGGAATTTTAATCTCCAGACAGACTAGCTCTTTTTTCTTTCCCTTGATAGAGGCCCAGTGCCATGTATAAGTCAGGGGACAAGCTAGCAACAATGTCTTTCTTATGTCATCTAACCACTTACCTTCAATATTGTTCTTTGTATATTCGATTTCTTCTACTTATTAAGAGCTGAACATCAATCTTATTTCCATCACTATTATATCACCCTATGCCATGGCACGTAACAGGCGTTCTGCAAATAATTGATGGATATTTTATTTTCATTCATTCATTCATCTGATCATCAAATACTAGGCACCAGGCACATATAGCAGGTAGAAATCGAGCTTTAAATTTATCTGTGGATTTCAGTAGTCTGTGCTATTTTAATTCTTTGCTCTCATCATGGGAAGTTTTGTTCTTATCATGAAGTGGTACTTCTTGTCATGATTACCAATTCTAGCATTTAAAAAAATGTCCCTTCATTGGACAAATTTAGCTAAAGTCCATTAAGATTCTGCATTTGTGCATAAAACACACTTTTCATTTTGCATTGTCCTTCTATGATCGTGGAATTTCTTACTGAATTTCTGTTTTGGAGCCTATGAATTTTAGGGTTGCCTCAAACCCTTTTGATATAGTACAGAGTATCAACAAATAAATAGAATAAAATTTGAAAAATCAAATAATTGGCTCCAAATCATAAATCTTCACATTGGAACCTCAATGGGAGAGCTCTTGCTCTGAGGAAACATTTAATAAAATAAAGGTCTCCTTGGAATCCAGTCAAGATATCTTAATTTTAAGATAGTTATTATAAGAGAATCTTACTTTTTTTTTCTTTGTTGGTGTGGGGCTTGAACTCTGGACCTGGGTGTTGTCCTGAGCTCTTCAGCTCAGGTCTAGCGCACTACCATTTTGAGCCACAGCACCACTTCTGATTTTCTGGTGGTTAATTGGAGATAAGAGTCTCACAGACTTTCCTGCCCTGGCTAGCTTTGAACCACAATGCTTACATCTCAGCCTCCTGAGTAGCTAGGATTACAGGCATGAGATTCTAGTGCCCAGCTGGATCTTACTTTAAAATTTTTGGGGGGCCAGTACCAGGACTTGAACTCAGGCCCTCACACACTTGGTTGTTTTGCTTAAGGCTGGTGCTCTACAGCTTGAGCCACACCTCTACTTCCAGTACTTGCTGGTTAATTGGATAGGAGTCCTGGATCCTCAGAGCTCAGCCTCCTGAGTGGCTAGGACTACAGGCATGAGGCACTAACACCCATCTACAATCTTATTTTTTTTAATATAGTCTCACAAACAGGGTGTTTAGATATTGTTAGGAAAACCCTCATATTGTCCATCTGGTTGCTAGCAGTTGACAACTGCCTTGAAAAATCTGTGCCTACTTCATAGGAGCCAGGAAATATGAGGGAAAACATATTTATATACCTTAAAAAAACTTCTCCTGTCATGCTGAGTTGAACTGAGATTTCTAGGAAGATGACCCATCAATTTTAGAAAACTAAAGATAGCAAAGCTTAAAATCCATAAAGATACTTTGAGGGTGGGCAGAGGAGGGAGTATGACTCTGGAAGTGAGTGTGGCTCGTAGGATATGCAGAAACTCAACAGCAGTGGTGTTAACTGAAGCAAATGTTCTCCCTTCTCTTGCTGCCAGAATTACACACACCAGCCACCAGTTCACTGGTGATGAAATCAAAAAAAAACTTTTACCACTTTGCATTCCCTTTCTTTTGAATGTATTTAAGATAACTTCTCTCTATCTAGATATGCAACAAGCCTGCTAGATGGCAAAGCAGGCAGAGCTCTTGAGTCTTGAAGCCATTTAAAAATTTTTCTTTCCCCAAGACTATTAATAATTCATTTCACAATAAATCCCCAAGGCACAAACCAGGCACTGAAGCTTTGTGTTTGAATTTAGGGAAGAGTTCCAAACAATGATTATGAAGGAATTGAGAAAAGAAATCTAAAAATCTGTCATTCCATGAATTTTGCAGTATCCATTACTTAGGAGCATGGTAGGGAATTTGTTTAAAAGCCTATTTTAAGAGAGCTAATTTCAGATGTTTTTTTTTTTTTTGTCATGTTGTATGCAGCCCAAGAGGGCTTGTCAAGTTTGGTAGTTTTATCTACAATTATCTGGCATCAAGGGTCTTCTCTTTGAACTGTGAGGCTCCTGGATAGATTCTGTCCTTCTCAGGCTTACATGTGGTGTTTTCTCAGTCACAATTAGTGAATGGAAACATGGACCCTGCCTCCTCTCCAGGACCCTACAGCATGCCAAGAAGGCACAAGTATCAAAAGAATAGGCTTTAATGTTAGTTGGTATGTTCTGGAAAACCTTTAGCAGGAGGATACATAGAGGAGAAAGGGAGGGGGGAGGGGAGGAGGGAGGGAAGGAGGGAGGAAGGGAGAGGGAGAGGGGGAGAGAGAAGATACATACATACATACATACATACATACATACATACATACATACATACATACATACATACAGTATAATCATCCAAGAGTGGAATTCCTGTGGTTTTCCTGCTGTAAACGTGCCCATTCATCCAAGTTTCTAGAAAATTCCTTTAAGAACTCTTCTTCTAGCCCAAACTTAAATCTTCTCAGTTAGCTCTATCTCTAGACTTCAGTGAAATGGCTTTGAGAAATAGCAGAAAAAAATTACTCTAAGTGGAATAGCACCCCCTCACCCCCATCCCTCCAAAAAAGTAAGGTCCAGAATTGAAACATGAGCTCATGGAATGTTATTACTTAAGTAGTTGGGCTTCAACTTTTTGTTGTTCTTGTTTGTTTGTTTTCAGAATAATAGCCACAAATGAAATAGTTCTATATATGTATATATATATATTTAAGCTAGAGAATTTATAATTTTAGAAATACAAAGTATAATTTGCAATATGATCTCAGTGTTTGGGGCACTGGATCTTGTGGAGATTTTTATCTGATTGGAAAACGAATAGTCTACTTCTTCCAGACATATTAATGCCATGCAATCATGCTCTACCTTCGCCTTCTTTTCTTTGGCAGGAGCTGAGCATCTGGGTTGAGGGAAGGCATGACACAGAGCTAACTGCTGTATTGTCCTTCTGTCTTCCACTCCTGGAGACAATGTTTTTGTTTCTGGGCCTTAAGTATAGTTTGGATGGTGCCTCTCATCTGGGTTTACCCTCCTGTTGGGGATTCAAGATCGCTTTACAGTGAACCTGGAATCTTTTGAGGTTGACGTTCTGAGTCCTTGACCTTGGCTGCCTCTTAACATTATAGTTTAAAAATCGAGAGGACTTGATTGAATACATAGAAATGCGTGTTTCCTCCAATGTGTGTGTGTGTGTGTGTGTGTGTGTGTGTGTGTGTGTGTGTGTGTGTGCGCGTGTGTCTCCCTGGGAGCAGCTCAGAGTTCAGCTTTGCTTTCCTGAGGTCAAGTGACAGAGGGCTGCCGGTATGTCCACAGTCACCTATCTTGGGTGTCCCATCCCCGGCGGGGCCTCAGAAGGGGGACAAGATGCTTACCACTTTCTTCCTGGGGTCTCAATAAGAGGTGAAAGGATTCAACCATCAAGGCAAAGGCTAGGGGGAAAATATGCTGCCATCCGCTCTGATGGCTTTTCTAAGATGGAATTTTGTACAGCCTCTTGCTTATTATTGTTGTTATGGTTATTTTCACAAAGGAACCAGATAGAGGCCCTTCCACAAACTTATCCCGAAGAGCAAAACTAGCAAATGATAGGCTATGACTGGGGACTGGATTTGTGAAATGAGAGTCCAAAAAGTTCCTCCCCCTTCTAGCCCACGGGTTACATTTTGGACTATCATGGCGCTACCCTCTTGCTTGTTTATTCTACTCTGGAGAATAATCTAACTCATCATTGGCAATCAGGGCCTCTGAGTTCTGTTTGTGTTTGCTTTTGCTCTTTGCTTTGCTACTCGTCCGGGTGTTGGCCTTTGCATCTGACATCTGCTGGTAACAGAAGGCTTTGTCTGCGCCAGGCCCACCCCAGTCCTCCTGGCTCTCGCCCTCCGTGGCATAGGAGAAGCCCTCCTCCACCGAGAAGGGGTCCTCCATGTCGTAGCGCTGGTAGGTGCTTTGGTGAAGGGCTTCTTCTCTGGCACTGATCTCCAGGGTGCTGTTCCAGATGCCATACCCAAAGTAAATGAGCATGCCTGCAGGGAGAAGGCACAGGAGACTGAGCATGTGCACGGCAGAACCAGCCCTGGAGGTCATCTGTAGTCCTTGAGCTATACAGTGTAATGAATTATTATTTTTGGGGGGGTGGTTGGGGGGATCACCAGTCCTGGAGTTTGAACTCAGGGCTTTGTGCTCTTGCTTAGCTCTTTTGCTCAAGGCTGATCCTCTGCCACTTGTGCTACACCTCTACGTGTGGCTTTTATTCCTAGTCAATTGGGAGTTGAGTCATTTTTTTCTTGCTTTTTCCACTAGGGCTGGCTTTGAATCATGATCCTCAGATCTTGGCTGCCTCAGAGCTAGGATTACAGGGCATGAGCCATGAGTGCCTGATTACCTAGTGTTTTGAAAACATGAATTTGATGCTCTTACAAAGATGGGAGAGCTCATAACCAGGTGTGGTGGTGTTTGTCTATAGTTGCAGCACTCAGGATTGCTAAACCAGGAGGACTGTAAGTTCAAGGCCAGCCCGGGCTATTTGGAGGATTCTAAAAGAACAATAAAAACAAACCCAAACCAACAAGGAGCAACATCCCCTCCCCACCCAGATAATCTCGCATTAGACTCCCCAAATTTGCAGTTCTCCTTGGAGATCTGACTGCATTGCCTCTACATTCTGGTGTAGCATTTTTTGGCGGGAGGTGAGAGCTAGCCGCCTCTGTAGACAGGCTACAGCCTTGGAGGGTCCTCTCGATCTCCAACTCCCAACTGAAATCCAGTTCATCACTCACATAGCTGCTAGACAGAATTGTGTACTTTTCTGCCCTGGGTGAAATATGTATGGATCAGTAACAATGTACTTCTAACCTTCCTGTAAGATTTTCTATGATGTATTGCTTCTATTAAGGACTCTTACTTCACTGCTTAACAAGATGTGTATATTATTAGATGGTCTGTCTTGCCAGTTTTTACTTACTAAGCGCACAATGTATTCTTCCCACCCCAGGCCGTCCACTTTCTGCTGCCTTCTTAGACTGTGTGGTACGTGTCCTTTTTACAACATCTATCGATATGAGGACCTGCACAGGTGTTTCTACTTTAAAGACTCCAAAAGGACTCCCCCTCCCAACACTTAACATTTGATACATGAATGACTGAGACACTGGATGGGCATAAAATACCTATAGACTTCTATGCTGATACCATTCTGACCAGAAGTAGGTTCACCTCTCCAGTAACAATTATATAACATTTGTCTGGATCAATGGCTGAGAACCCCTGGGCTGAACTATGCCTGACACTGTTTCTCCTCCACCATGCCATGCTTGGCCTCTGAGGGACACTCAGTTAGTTATGCAACCCTCTTGGAATCCCCCGCATCCTCTTCTAAGAGGCATCACCGTGGCATCTTATCAGTTGCTTGCTTTCTTTTCCCCTTCCCTCCCCTCCCCTCCTCTCCTCTCCTCCTCCTCCTTCTTCTCCCCCCCATCTCGTCATTGGTCATGAGGCTTAAAATCTGGGCCTGAGCACTATTACTGAGCTTTTTTTGCTCAAGTCTAGTGCTCTATTCCTTTAAGCCATAGCTCTACTTTCAGTTTTCAGGTGCCCAGGCTGGCTTCAAACCTCCTACGTCAGGATTACAGGTGTGAGCCACCAGCCCCCTGCTTCTCAGCTGTTCTCTTAGAACCATAAGACTTGCCTTCCTTCCTCCTCTGAACCTTTAGAAATCCTCCTCCCTTTTGAATCTTCAGTGTGTGTCATTTTAAGTTTTCATTTTTCTTTCTTTCAGATGGCTTTCTCCCTCCCCCTATCCTCCAACCCCCTAGTGAAATCAACTTTCCAGGAGCCAAAGTAAGCAGAGATTTAGAGTTCTAATTGATAATAAATCCTGGAGTTAACTATTCACAGATGTAGCTATTACTGCTCAAATAGCTGCTTCGTCATGATGGAAGACCAGAACTAGACATCACATTAGGGGCTTTACTGAAAGGGCCCGTGTGCGAGTCTTGGGGATCGTCTGTTTTGGAAGCAGGTCCGGGGCCTTAGAGTGAATTTCTAGGGACCCGGTAGATCCGCAGGCATACACCTCCTGTGTGTAGGTATGCTCTTCTGCTGGTTTTTACTCCAGACACCCAGGGCCTGAGCCAAATCTTGCTCCCGTCTTCTGCTTTAGACCTATTCTGTAATTATTTTTCTTAGGATCCCCTTCTCTGACCCTATTTGTACCTTTCATTTTTTTTCGGCAGCACTGGGATTTGAACTCAGGGTGTTGCACTTGCTAAGCAAGGGCTCTCACTAAGCAATACCTACAGTCCCCCTTTTATTCTTTGCTCTGGTTATTTTTGAGATACAGACTTACTTCCTGCCTAGAATGTGCCTGGACTGTAAACTGCCTATTTTTCATTTCCTGGCATAGCTAGAGTGCATACCACCACACCCAACTGTTTTTGTTAAATTGGAGTCTCGTGAGCTTTTCTGCCTGGGCTAATCTGGAATTGAGATCCTTCAGATCTCAGCCCCCAAATAGCTAAGGGGACAGGCGTGAACCATCACACCCAGATCATATCCTACCTTTCTCCTCTCCTCTCACTCAACTTCTCCTGCCTGCCATGGCACAGTCCCTAAAGCTTAATCATGATCTGGTATTTAATTTTGTACAAGTTCCCTTGTCCTTCAGGTATTTGGGCAACAATTAGTTCCCTAAAACATGATGCAGCTGCTCATAAAATCATAAATATTTGAGCTGGAAACTGTGTATCATCTCTGTATTTTTTTGGTCTGAGACCAGGACATTATCAGTACCTGATGTTTTTACTCATTGTCTAGTGCTCTACAACTGAACCATGCCTCCAGCCCCTCAGCTCTTTATTCTAATCACTTCATTTGGAAGAAACAGATGCTGAGGAACAGTGGGTGTGTTGTGTGGTCTGAGAGGGCAGAAACAGCCTTGAACAGAGATGACTAACTTGCAAATCCAATTTTCACCCTTCGCTTCCCTGAGCTGGTTTATCAACTATGTTCATTGCAGTAAACATCCAGTAAAGTTTAGGTCTTCATTTGTTCTTTGGGATCACTGGGCCTGGAAAGAACAGGAGTGTGTATGTGTGTGTGCATACACAGGTGTATATATGCACTTTGACTATGGCTACTTTGAAGAAATGATCCTGTATAGGGCCGGGAGTTTGGCCTAGTGGTTAAAGTGCTTGCCTAGCTTGCACGAAAACCCGGGTTCGATTCCTCCGTACTACATACATAGAAAAAAGCCGGAAGGGTGGGAATACAAAGCTGTGAATTGTTCAACCTACTTTGTAACCAAAGAAGCAAAGCTGTATAATGGAGTTTTTTTTTTTTTTTTTTTTTTTTGTGTGTGTGTGTGTGTGTATATATATATAAAATGCACATTCTTTATGTATTTTATTTTAGTGTTTTCTTGGTCACAGTTTCCTCTGCTGTCTAGCATGCTCTGCATGGCCTGCAACCTTTGAACCACTTTCGTACCTCATGTTTTCACCCAGCACTCATATTGTAGTATGTACTAGTCTGTGAACAATGTCAGTGAAAGAGAGCAAGCAGGTGGGTGGTGGGGTTGAGCTAGTGTTCAGTGCACTAGTTGTACAAAAAAGAAATGAAGTGAGCCAGCTTTTGTTCATTTAAAAAAATGGTGTTTTGCAGAAAGCGTTTTGTTACATTGCAGATTTTAATGTATTTAGTAAATGCAACAAGCAGATTAAGTGCAGATTAAGTGTATTTAAATTAAAATGTACATTTCATAAGTACAGTTTCAAGAGAAAGCATCATTTTGTGTATGCTAACACATTATATATCAGAAATTGATGTAAAATATATTTTAGCACATTTTCTGAAAGTAAAACTGCAGTTTTGTTGAAAAAAAAAAAAGAAAAAGAAAAAAGCCGGAAGTGGTGCTGAGACTCAAGTGGTAGAGCTCTAGCCTTGAGAAAGTCCAAGGACAGTGTTCAAACCCTGAGCCCAAGCCCAGGACTGGCAAAAAAAAAAAAAAGACATGATCCTGTATAGACCTGCCACATTAAGTATCTATGGAGTTTTAGTGTTTACTCTGGGCCAATCCAGTTTCAAAAGTGTGCTAATCTGTCTTTGGTATAATTTTTTTTTGCCAGTCGTGGGACTTGAACTCAGGGCCTGAGCACTGTCCTTGGACTTTCTCAAAGCTAGAGCTCTACCACTTGAGCCGCAGCACCACTTCCAGCTTTTTTGTAAGTATGTGTTACCGAGGAATTGAATCTGGGTCTTTGTGCATACTAAGCAAGCATTCTACCACTAGGACAAACTCCCAGCCTGTGAACAAGATGTGTCTGGGCCTGAGTTGAGCAAAGTTCTAGATGGTTCCATCCTGTCTGTCTGTAGCCTTTTGGCTGGCCTTTGAGTCAGCACGGAAAAAGGGAAGACAATATGGGACAAGTCACTGGGAGGGGCAGGAGAAAGGATGGAGAAAAGAGAACAGTGGGGTGGGGCAAAGAGACAGAGAGGAACAAGTGAGAGGGGTGAGGGAGGGAGAGAGAAACATGTTGGGCCATCTGTCACACATAAACAAGGGCTTTGTGTGGAGGCGTAAACAGAGCTGCTAAAAGCCTCCTGTGTGGAAGCAGAGGGTTTTGTTTCTGCTTCTTTCTGCAGTTGGTGGAGAGAATGATGCATGAGGCCTTTTCTGAAAACTTGGGGTGGGGGCGGGGGATTCTGGGAATCCTGCATCTTTCCAGTCACACTGCACACAACGCTTCTGTGTGCAAATGTCCCCCAACCAGGCTGCACCTCTGTTGTATCCCAGGAGCTCAAAATGTACCAATGTACACAGAGTGGATTGTGTGTCCACAGCTAGTGTGTGTGTGTGTGTGTGTGTGTGTGTGTAGGGTGATTATATGCCTCTCACAAACAGGAAAAATCTTGGGCACCAAAAAAGAAAGAATTATCTATCCATTAACAACATGATGAGCAGTGAGATGTTTCCAAAATTTTCCTTTTCTGAACTCAAGGATTAGGGACCCCTTTTGTTTATTTCTCCTAAGAACCAGGGGAAGCTATGAGGTATAGATTGATGGGAAGCCATTTTGCTCTATTTTGAAGAATTTGAAAAACATACCAAAGTGGAACCAATAATAGAACTCATCTTCTCATCTCTGTCCTATCTCTCACCATTCCCTTGCCTTTTCTCTTGAGGTTATTTTGAAACAAATCTTTCCTATCATATGTTTAATTTATACTTATTTCCATATACACCTCTGAAATGGACTACTTTTATTTAATTTAAACATTTTTTTTTTTTGCCAGTCCCGGGCTAGAACTCAAGGCCTGAGCACTGTCCTTGGACTTTCTCAAGGCTAGAGCTCTGCCACTTGAGCAACAGCACCACTTCCTGCTTTTTCTATGTATGTGGCACCGAGGAATTGAATCCAGGTCTTTGTTTATGCTAGGCAAGCACTCTACCACTAGGCCAAACTCCTGGCCTGGACTTCTTTTAAAAATGTAACATTATGCTCACATCTAAAATGACTAAGAATGTTTTGATATTATCTGATATTCAGCAGTATTAAAATAGCTCCAAGTTATTAAGCAAATGGGGTAAAATTCTCCACCTTATGAAGCTACATACTCATTTTGGTAACATTCTCCTTGCTTGAAATAGTTCCTGGACACTGTTAGTTAAATCTGCACTGGAACTGGAATTGTATTCTCTTTATTTTTATATTTTTGGTGCTGGTCCTGGGGCTTGAACGCAGGCCTGGATGCTATCCCTGAGCTGTTGTACTCAAAACTAGTACTCTGCTACTTGAGCCACAGTTCTGCTTCTAGCTTTTTTTTTTCATAATTGGAGATAAAAGTATCTTTCTTGCCCAAGCTAGCTTTGAACCATAATCCTCAAATTATGGTTCTTAGCTGGGATGATAGTTGTAAGCCACCTGGCTTTTAAATATATTTTTATTTTTTATTTTTTTTTGCCAGTCCTGGGCTTGAGCTCAGGGCCTGAGCACTGTCCTTGGACTTTCTCAAGGCGAGAGCTCTACCACTTGAGCCTCAGCACCACTTCCGGGTTTTTCTATATATGTGGTACCAAGGAATTGAACCCGGGTCTTCGTGCATGCTAGGCAAGCACTTTAACCACTAGGCCAAACTCCCGGCCTATATTTTTATTTTCTTCTAACAGTTGTATAAAGGAATTGCCAACAAAGCATTTTATGAATATAATGCCTCTTGATAGGTTGGTACCCCTTTTAACTTTCTCCCCATCCCTCTGAACCCTCCCCCTTCTCTCAATTTTTCTAATTTTATAGGGTGTGCATTTTTTTTTTTTTTGCCAGTCGTGGGCTTGAGCTCAGGGTCTGAACACTGTCCTTGGTCTTTCTCAAGGCTAGAGCTCTACCACTTGAGCTTCAGCACCATTTCCAGCTTTTTTTCTATGTATGTGGTACCGAGGAATCGAACCTGAGTCTTCGTGCATGCTAGGCAAGCACTCTACCACTAGGCCAAACTCCCGGCCCCATGCATTGCATTTTTATGGCTGCCTTATTTCCCCTTTCCTCTTTGTATTTCTTGTAAATCCCTGTAAACGGCAAACTTTTATTTTTGAGGATGGTTTGGATGGTTAACATAAGCCAGCAGAAGGAAAGATGACCGATTTATAAATATAATACTTGTTCTACTTGAGCATTTAACTCTGCCCTTTCTCAGACACTTCGATCTATTGATTTGCAATGATACATCCTGTATCATCAATTCAGGGATGAAGCTGACAAGCAGAAAGGAGCCAGTATGGATGTGGTGTCTCAGGCGCTCCTGCTGGGCTGTCTGGTTGTGCAGCTGTCTGGGTTGTTCCAGGCCCCTGTGGTTCGTAGTAAGCATAGAAGTGTATCAGCATTTCAACACCAGACACAGCTGTGCCTGACATACAAGGTAAATGGTAGCCCTGGTCCGAGTCATGGCCAGGAATCCTGTGATGGGTTGCAGGCAAGGGACATATACAAAGAAGCCACTGGCATCTTTTCCACACAGCAGTTAAGTGATGGAGAGCATGTCTCAGAGATGTTCAGGGTAGACAAGAGGATGGATGGCACCCATAGAAAGTGAATGGGCTTTCTTTATGGATCAAGATACCCTGTGACCTCACATCCCTTTTATTACAGCTCTTCTTTCTCCCTCCCTCTCTGTCTCTCTCTCTGTCTCTCTCTCTGTCTCTCTCTCTCTCTCTCTCTCTCTCTCTCTCTCTCTCTCTCTCTCTCTCTCTCTCTCTCTCTCTCTCTCTGTCTATCTCTCTGTCTATCTCTCTGTCTCTCTCTCTGTCTCTCTCTCTGTCTCTCTCTCTTTCCCTCCCTCCTCCCCCTCTTGTTTCTTGTTTTTGCCAGTCCTGGGGCTTGAACTCAGGGTATTGTCCTTGGGCTTTCTCAAGGCTAGAGCGCTACCACTTGCGCTACAGCACCATTATGTATGTGGTACTGAGGAATCAAACCCAGGCCTTCATGAATGCTAGGCAAGCACTCTAGCACTAGTCCAAACTCCCGGCCCTTTACAGCACTTTTATAAGCAGGCATCGCATCAGGCATTGTCTTAGAGAAGTTAAAACCTGCACTAAAAATCAGCCATTGAGATAGCATTGGAACTCACTTCTCTTGACTCTAAGATGAGTGCTATTTCTGTCCCATCCAGTGGTCTCTGGGCGACTCTGCCTTCAGTTGCTGAGGTACCCCAATACCAGCTGACCAAACACTTAGGCTAATCCAACCCTACTGCAAGAGAAACAAATGTCCCCAGCCTATGAACGAAAGGGGTTTCCATGATAGGGGCAAACCCAGAGCAAAAGCTCAACTCTGGAAAGATACAGGCTGGCAGAAACAATTATGGCACATTTCCAAGTTCACAGGAACAAACATGAGTGGAATTTCAGGGCCCTGGTCTCCAGAATCCCTGGAGAGCTCCTTAGGCCTCCGCTCCCCACTCAGAGCTCAGGGTGGTGGAGAAGTGGGCACCTGACCTTAGACAGGGCACAGTAGCCTCTTCCTCGGGCGCATTTTCCTGCAGGAAGCCATGTCCACTGTAGATAGCCAGACAGTCTGTGATGCCTGGAGAGCTTTTTATTTTGATTACTCAGAGATGAGTTTTCCAAAACAGACATTCGCCAATTCAGGAGTGGTAATGCGAAGGTGTCTTCCCTTTCTACCAAAATCCCTCCTACTTTCCCTCTTCCTGGCTGGTTTTGTTTTTGTAATATCACCATAAATTGTGGGATTATAATAACACTGTGGGTTTTTAACATGGTGTCCCAGTTCTAAAGGGGTGGGAAGTATCTTTTTCTGGTCCGGCAATGGATCGAATATAAAGTCCTGTGACTATCAGTTTTCCATCCCCAGAATTGAGGTGGTGCCTGTGCTTTGAAGTATACAACAGCCATGGCAAGCAATGGAGTTTTCCTCTAGGAATGGGAAACCAGGAATTCTGCTCCTAACCCAATAGAAACTCATGTGTCTGTTAAAGGCACATAAGAAGCTCAAAACAATAGCTCCAGACTGCAAACAACTTGAAAATCTGGGAACTTAAGAATGGAAGAAAACAGCTAGCCAACTAATCATTACAAACAAAATGACAAGTAACAGTGTGAGTGACTGGAATGTTGAAGAAAGACAAATGTCCTTAGGGCTTGAAGGCAATTTTAGCTTACGTATCGGCTCCTGCCAGCTTCCTACTGCTCTTACCAGCTCTAGAGCCATCTGCCTCTGCTCCAATCCCTTCTCCCTCCATTTTTTTTTTATTTTTAGCTCAAAGGCAGGTCTACTTTTTTGCTATCACTGGTGACAGAGCCCAG
Organism: Megascapheus bottae; assembly: GCF_031878675.1. NCBI lineage: Eukaryota > Metazoa > Chordata > Mammalia > Rodentia > Geomyidae > Megascapheus > Megascapheus bottae. The sequence continues at coordinate 23,980,342 of NC_143509.1, forward strand.
AGATTGCCCTGCCCTTTCTAGCTTATGTATGGGGGGGGGGGGGTAACTCTGTTCTCATCTTCACTGTAGTCTTCATGACTTTAAAAGAAATTTAGATATTTTTAGTCCATTAGTTAAACAGGAAGGGTGATATCATTGTAATCTTTCCACACATGCTTATTACAATGTATTCCAATCAATCTCAATCCTCTATCACTCTTCCTGCCCTACTTCTCTCATTTCCCAAAACAATAGGGCTCATTGTTCTATTTTCATTGCCACCATCGGAACCTCTTCTGCGCTCCTTTTTAGCCTCATTGTAACTTTCTTGCTCTTCTTTTTGAGCCTGAACATTTTGAAATTGAAATTGCTATTTCTTGTCTCTGCTTTCTGACATTGCAAGGAGAACTTCAAACTTATTTATGGAACATAAATCAAGGGTTTGATTATCCCAAGGAGAGAGGGGTAGAAAAATGAAGGAGCGAAGGTGGAAGCCTGTGGGCATGAATTCCTTGCATATATCACAGAAATGGGAAAAATAAGGGAAAGGGTAGGTTGATGGAGGTGAAGATGTTGAAGGGATGACAGTTCAAGATGCATTGTATATATAAACTGCTCCGTTAAATGGCAAAGAAAAATAAGTGAAGGAAGGGTCGAAAGAGGGGTGGGTGAGTAAGAATGTTGAAAGGGGTAACGTTGATCAAGAGATCATGAATTGCTTTGTTGAATGATAACTTCTCTGTACAACTGCTTAAAACAATAAAACTTTTTTAAAGGAAAAGTCTGGAGCTGGGTGTGGTGGCTCATGCCTGTAATCTTAGCTACTCAGGAGGTTGAGATTTGAGGATTGTGGTTCAAAGCCAGCTCAGGCACTAAAAATCCATCAGACTCTTATCTCCAATTAGCCACCAGAAAACTGGAAGTGGAGCTGTGGCTCAAGTAGCCTCAGAGCTGAAGAGCTCAGGGATATCGCCCAGGTCCAAAGTTCAAGTTCCACAACTGGTAAACAAACAAAAAGTAAAAGAAAAAGTTTGATCATCCTCTTTTCAAATTCATGATTCTTCTTCCTTTCCTCATAGTGACCATTTCGAGTAAATTTCCAATAGGACTTAAAATGGTATCTCAGGCAAGGACCACAGGGTGTGTTGTATCTTCTCTTTAGAATATTTATATCCTGATAGAGGATTCATGAGGTGCAAATTTCAAGCCCTGCCTCTTCTCTAAATCCATAGACAAGAATTCATCTTCCTCAGAGGGACTGAAAAAAATCCTGCATGACACTCCACAGCGCCTAGAGAAAGGGTACTGGAAAGCCAGTTCAGTAGACTAACTACTCATAATAAAGACCCACAGGGCTCAGTAGGCCTGCAAGAGGATTTGGCAAATTCCGTTGCAGGGTCCTTATTCCTTGACATTCTGCTCAAGCCCTTCCATGTTCTTTGACAAAGTAGTAGTGAAAGGAAGAGATTATGTAGGCTGCTTTGTACTCGTTTTCTTGGGCTTAATATTATTAATGTTAATAATAAACATTTAGGTTAGAATTATTTCTCATGTCTGAAGGAAAGGAAACATGTGCTGGGTAAGCTTGTTGGAGATTGTACTGGTTTTGCTCAGTAAATTATGCTTTTCTGAAGGTCAAAAGCTTAGGAAAACATGTTATAATTAAGATTCATTTACAGAACGTTGTAGCAAAAAGAAGTGTCTAAAAAAGATTATCATGCTATGACTCAGCCTAACCATATAAATCTTCATTTTAAAAAGTAGTTGATATTTCATAAGAAGCTTCATTTTAAAAATATCTCCACTGTTCTTCTCAGGAAACATATAAAGAGATTAAGAGGGAAAAATTTGATGTGTTGAAGCCTTAGAAGTTTAGAAGTGGCATATATGTTGTATAAGAGCATTAAATATTTTTATTATTTGAGATTTTTATACACGCAAAAAATTCTATTTGAAGGGCCAGGAGTTTAGCCGAGTGGTAGAGTGCTTGCCTAGCAAGCATGAAGACTGGGGTTCGATTCCTCGGTATCACATACATGAAACCCCCCCCCTGCCAGAAATGGTGCTGTGGCTCAAGCGGTAGAGCTCTAGCCTTTAGAAAGCCCAAGGACAGTGCCCAGGCCCTGAGTTCAAGGCCCAGGACTAGCAAAAAAATTCTGTTTGAAAAAAGTTTCATCATTAAAAATGTTTAACTGAATTATCTGTCCTGTTGGAGAATCTCCTTGTCTCTGGAGCAGTGACTCTCGAACACATTAAAGTCACTTGGAAGGCCTGCCAAACGCCACATTTCGCGCTGAGATTCTGATTTGGTAGGTTGGGTACACTCCACAATTAGGTTCTAATCAGTTCCCAGTGAGATCAGTGTTACTGGTCTGGATTGCACTTGTTGTAAAGTGACCCCAGGAAGCTTTGATAAATGCCCTCGTTGACTATATAACAGCCTAACAGAACCAGAAATGCCTCTGTTATAGGGGGCTTGGATTAGAATGTTTCAGGAGTAAACGAGGATTAGTGATGTGTAGCCAGGACTGCTAATCTTTGTTCTGGGTGAAAGTTAGTCATATCAGTGATGATACCTGGAAATGCTACCAATTCTTCCCAAATGTGCTTTGTGGGTTGTGTACAGTGACCCTCTAGACATTAGTGCCCGCTGGCTGTCTGGCCTGCTCGGCCAAGTGGCACCTCCAGAACCAGCAAGGGGAATTTCTGGAGAACTTGTGAGTTGGTACTATCTGCAAGATTACAACGATGCTCAAGGAGTTTCCTCTGCTTGATAGCTCAGTTCGTACAGTACACACTGTGCTCTGCTATGTGACAGCCAGCCCGTCTACACTGGTGGACAATGAATCCTTTTAGTGTTGTTTTTTTTTTTTAAACAAGGAATAAATATTTCTTCTTGTTTTGCCTCAAGCTGGTTTTTTTTTTTTTTTTTTTTGATTGAGCTCAAAACAGCAATCAGTTCAAGGACAGCAAATTTATCTGCATTTTTATAAAAGAATAGATTGAGGTCCAAAAGAGTTAGGTGATTTCCCAAAGTTACAAGACGGGTGTGTTGGAGCTATGATGTGAACCTGGAACTGTTTGATCTCAAAATTAGAACCCTAGTCACCTAAAATGTCTCTGTGGTCCCCAAATGCAGAGATTTTGTGGAGAATCCACTATAGCATTTGTGAGGCCTGGTGAAAAATTAAATAGTGGCTTGCTCAGAAATAAAGAATTCAAGATGGCAGCCATAGAGCATGAAATGAAGTTTGGGACACGGTGTCCCAGTGGTGTTACCATGAAGCTAGTCTGCACATTACTAACCCTACTAAATACGCTGATCAAAAGTCAGCTTAGGAGCCGAGAGTTTGGCCTAATAGTAGAGTGCTTGCCCAGCATGCACGAAGTCCTGGGTTCAATTCCTTGGTACCACGTACATAGAAAAAAGCCATAAATGGAGTTGTGGCTCAAGTGGTAGAGCTCCAGCCTTGAGAAAAGTCCAAGGACAGTGCGCAGTCCCTGAGTTCAAACTCCATGACCGGCAAAAACAAAAGTCAGCTTCGAGGCATCTGGTGGGGTGACAGGAGCTCCAGATCTATGGGTATGTTGGATTTCAGGAAAAGCTCTTCCAATAGTTTCCTGTTGACTTGAATATATGACTTAACTTCTTTGATCTTTAACTCTTCTGTATGATAAAATGGAGCTGGTGTTCACGGTGGTTCATGCTTATAATCCTAGCTAACTCAGGAGGCTGAGATCTGAGAATCGCAGTTCAAAGCCAGCCAATGCACTAAAGTCAGTGAGACTCTTATCTCCAATTAACTACCAGAAAACTGGAAGTGGAGCTGTGGCTTAAAGTGGTCAAGCACCAGCCTTGAGCAAAAGAACTCAGGGACAGTGTCCAGGCCCTGAGTTCAAGCCTCAAAACCAAAAATGGAAGGAAGGACAAAAGAAAGAAAGGGAAGAAGAGAAAGAGAAAAGGAGAGATGAGATGTGACAATACCAGTATCTCTACAGCTCTGGTTCTTTATGCAACACATTTTTAGATTGGCTAAGACAAAGGACTCTGGTCCCAGCTTCTCTGAGTTCTAACATTGACTCTGCTTTAATTTGGCTATATGGCTTCAGGCCAGGACCTTGATTTCTTCCTCTATAAAATAGAGATTATTAGGAGGATTAAAGAAGCAAGATAAATAAATTAACTAAGTAAAGCTCTTAGAATACTGGCTGATACGTGCTGTCATATTTGTCTTCATTATTATCACAAATCATTCTACATATGTACTAGTTCAGAAGTTTTTCTTAAACAACTCACCTTTTAAATAATAAAAAGTGGACTTGCAATCTCTTCCTAAGAAAAGTACTTGTGAAATCACGAGATCCCTGTGTGTGTGTAGTGAAAAATGTATAGCAATTACACAATATTCTAGAAAGTTCATTCAAATTCTAAAAGCAGATAAACCAGTTCTGGGATGGTACCACATTCAGCGGACATTATTGGAGCCGAACTCCTCCAGCTCTAGTAGTCTTGAATGAATGAATGAATGAATGAATCAGTGCAGGCATTTTGATAGTCACCTTCATTCACTTGACAATACCCTCACAATACTTCCATATACTTCAGAAGTAGCAGCTACATGGTCTAGAGACAATGTGTTTAAACAGAGATTAGAAAAAAGAGAGTGAGAGACTGTCAATAAGTCAAAAATTGTACCCAGGTGCTGGTGGGCTCATGCCCAGAATCCTAGCTACTCAGGAGGCTGAGATCTGAGGATCATGGTTCAAAGCCAGTGCATGCTAAAAAGTTGCTGTAAGGCTCTCATCTACAATTAACCACAAGAAAACCAGAAGTGGTGCTGTGGCTCAAAGTAGTTGAATACTAGACTTGAGCAAAAGAGTTCAGGGATAGCACCTACGAGCAACAGCAACAATAAACAAAATCGTGATGAGTCCAGAAATCTCCTGAAAGTCCAATAAGGGAATGCAACTTAGTGAAAACCTGGCACAAGTGGCGAATGGGGAGACATGGTGTGGCCCCCAAAAGGCAAGGAATCTGCTGGAAGGTATTTAGCCATTCTTTTGATTGCTGGTTTCCTAGTTTGCTCTATGGAAATCTTACCTTGCAGACCCCTTCAGATTCTACTTCCTTGAAGACCTTCCTAGCCGTTCTGATTTGAAGTTTCCTCGTTCTTGTTTGGAAATGACTTTGCAGTCATGGAAGAATCTCTCTTGGACTTGTATTTCACACTGTGATGGAGCCTCTGGGGATACATACTGATCCTTGTAGTCGGGCTTCAAGCAGTGCGGGCTTCAACCTCACTGTGTGGTTCCCTATCACCTTGCCTAGGCAAGTAGCTTTATAGCTATTTGTCCTGCCTCTCCTTTGGGTAGAGGGTTACTTAATCTATTACTTTCTTGGGTATTTGTTTCATCAGAGACCAAGCTGAATAAGGAACTTAGGCCAGGTGTGATGGCTGAAGCCTGCAATCAGCTCTTTTGATGATGGTGATCAAGGTAGATTACAGTTCCAGGCTAGCCTGGACAAAAAAAATCTGAGAGACTCCATCTCAACTAATGGTTAGGCACGGGGTTTCATTTGTATCCCAGGTGTTGAGGAAGCACAAGCAGAAGGACTGCTGCCTGGATTGGCCTTACCTTGAAAATAACCAGGAGGGTGAAAAAAAAAAAGAACTGGAGGCATGGAGGAACGAGAGGCATTAGGGATTCTAATGCAGACATCCAGACACAGAGACTCTGTAAGAGTGGAGGAGTCTAGTCCGGTCTGGAAGCAAGTCTGTCTAAGACCTCAAATCAGGAGGCACACCTGTAACCCTAGCTTCTCAGGAGGCTGAGATCTGAGAATCAAGGTTTGAAGCCAGCCTGGGCAGGAAAGTCCATGAGACTCTATCTCCAGTTAACCACCAAAAAAGCCAGAAGTGTAGCTGTGGCTACAATGGTAGAGCACCAGCCTTGAGCAAAAGAGCTCAGGGAGAGTGCTCAGACCCTGAGTTCAAGCCCTAGTACCAGGGTGTATGTGTGCGTACACACACACACACACACACACACACACACACACACACACACACACACTTAAAAGGAGACTCACAAAGCTCACAAGAGGAAGCTGCTTACCCACAAAGCACCAGACCGCAAATCGGATCCAGGTGATGGTGGAGAGCTTCAGCATGAGATAGATGTTCACCAGCATAGCAAAGGCAGGCACAAAGGGCAGGCAGGGCGCCATGTACGGCAGCTTCTTGGGGTTCTCGGGCTGCTGTAGGATCACGAACACCAGTGCGCTGATAAGTAACACCATCAGAACCACCAGCAGGACAGCCCACCAGCTCTGCCCCGAGACGTAGTCGGAACCAAAGATGATGAAGGAGCAGAAGACGAACAGGAGGATGAAGAGCAGGAGCACGCAGACTGTCACCGTGCGTCCCGTGGCGGCTGTGGGCCGGTCCATTTTGCCTGGAAGGCCCAGTCGGATTCTTATGGTGTAGTAACGAGGTCCAATCAGCTTCTTCAACTTGATGAGATAGAGATTTTCAGACTCATCCGCTTCGATGCCTGTGGTCATGTCCACCGTACCATAGTTGGGGTGGGTGACACTGTAGGTTGACTTGTCTGACTTCCCGATCAGCATCTCGTTGTCTCCCAGCGATGGTAGGTTCTTGGCCCCACAGGTGTTGGTGGCTGGGCCAGAGAATTCTTCCCCTTCACTGATAGGTGAGCAAGCGTCCTTCTCACAGTCAGCCAGAATGCCCTCCTTCTTCTTGGTGTGCTCTTCGGACAAGAACTTGACAAAGCCGTCGATGTCACTCTCGGGCTGGTATCGAAGGAGCAGCACACAGACTGACACCAGGGTGTAGGCGAGGAGCGTTCCAATAGACATCATCTCTATCAGGTCCCTCAGGCTGACCAGCAGGGAGAGGAGAGCGGCCAGGAACCCCGACACGATGCATGCCACCACTGGAGTCTCCGTGTAGGAGCTTACGTGAGCCAGGAACCTGAGGGCAGATGCAGGCAGAGGGTTAGTGGTGGGCTGTGTGATGGTGGTGGTGGTGTGTGTGTGTTTGAACCCAGATCTGGGTGCTGTCCCTGAGCTTCTGTGCTCAAAGCTAGCACTCTCTACCACTTCAGCTCTCACTCCACTTCTGACTTTTTTTTAGTGGTTAATTGGAAATAAACATCTGACAAACTACCTTGGCTGGACTGGCTTTGAACAGTGATCCTCGAGTCTCAGCTTCCTGAATAGCTAGGATTACAGGTGTGAGTCACCAGCACTCAGCTGACGAATCTCACCTAGTGGCTGTAGGGAACTCAAATGTTAACAGTTTGGTGTAATTTTCTGTTCTCTGTCCTACCCCCCTCCAATTTGCTTCTTGCATAGCTTTAATTCTATCTGCTACTCCTACCCCAGAGTGTGGCTCTCGGAATCTAATTTAGAAAGAGATCACTTTAATTTCTTGGTTTTGAGGCAAGCTTCTTTCCTAAAGTGTCTGCTCATATGTAACGGGAAGGGTCCATTGACTCTAGGGAATCTGTCAGATGTAAATTAAAGCACAGATTTTCTTTTCTTTTCTTTTCTTTGCCAGTCCTGACCTTGAGCTCAGGGCCTGAGCACTGTCCTGGGGATTTCTCAAGGCTAGAGCTCTACCACTTGAGCCATAGCACCACTTCCGGCTTTTTTCTATGTATGATTTTTATTTTTTTAAAGAATGATTGAAAAACTCCAGTCCTGTACCTGCTTGGGGGCCTCTCAAATTGTGGCTTTGCAGCACTGACACCACTTTTAACTTATGAGAAATATATGCTAGACACTGGTGGCTCATGCCTGTTATCTGAAGTTCAAACCCAACTCAGGCAGGAAAGTCAGTTAGACTTTCCTCCTCCTCCTCCTCTTCTTCCTCCTCCTCCTCCTCTTCCTCTTCTTCCTCTTCCTCTTCTTCTTCTTCTCCTTCTTCGTCTTCTTCCTCTTCCTTCTCCTCCTCCTTTTCTCCTCTTCTCCTCCTCCTCTCACCTCCTCCTCCTTCTCCTCTTCCTCCTCCTCTTCCTCCTCCTTCTTATTTTCAGTTAACCATCAAATAGATGGAGTTGTGGCTCAAGTAATAGCCTTGAGCACACAGGACCTGAGTTGAAGCCCTTGTACCAGCACACACACACACACACACACACACACACACACACACACACACACACACACACACACACACACACATAGAGGTTTCACCCAAGATCTACCACAACACAATCTGTGGGAGTGATGCCCAGCAAAATATATTTTTAATAGAACCCCAAAGGATTCAACACTGCAGATAATACTGCCCAGCAAAAAACATAGAGAGAGTTGGTTTGCAAAAGAGCATAATATTTAAAGAAGTTCACAGAGCACAGGTTTAAATCCAGCTAGTCATCAACGGAGAAGGAGATCCACAAAGACAATTAAATGGCAAGTGCTTCTTTCACAGTTCCTGTTGATCTCAGGCTACTCTCCCTCTGCCTCCCAGTCCTGTCTCTCTGTCCTCTTCCACATCTCCCCTGCTTTCCTGATTCACACAAGCAAATGTGTGGGGCTCCAGCATCTTTTCTCTTTCTTTTCTTTGACAGTAGAAAAAGTACTTTGCAGGTGATAAGTTGTTACATTGTCTTCACAGTCATCCCTTCTAGATCTGTTTAGCACAGATCAAACACAGCAGCTGTGACTTGAGGACTTCAGGGGAAATGAAACAGAGATGACAGCTGGTGGCAGAGACAAAGTTCGTGATCCAATTCCCTATGCTTTCCTAAGAGCTCCTTGGCCTCCCATGGAGGGAACTGGAAACAAAAGATGGGGTTGCCTCCTTCTTGTCAGGGGTAAGCAGGTTGCTTCCTAGCTAGAACTCTCTGTGGCATTGGTGTGCTCGAAAAGGGTCTGAGTTTTGGAGTTAGTTCTGGTTTCCATACAAAGCACACAGGACACACATGTGCCAAAACAAAACAAAACAAAAGGGCTGGCTATGGTTGCTGCAGGGCTTGTTTCTCTTCAGAGAGTGCTACACTCTGATTGGTGATAGTTGTCCTTTTCAACTTGAAAAACGCTTTGGAGAAAGGGGCCAGTCCAGGCCTCTCTATGAGGGCTGACCTTCAATGTCCCTTCAACGTCATGGTATAAATCAGCGTGGGACCTGCCATCTTGTCACAGGAGGGAGAAGGGCCATGAGGGGAAGCCATCAGTTGGTATGTGATGGTGGGGACACAGGATCAAACTAAAGTGCGATTTCAGGGTCTAAGTTCTTTTCACTCAAACTTCATTTTAAATTCTGTAACAAGATCCCCGGTTTAGGTGAAAGGCAGTCATCAAAATCATGACAGGTGCCATGGAGCAGAATGGATTTCATGGAGCACAGCTCTTACCTGAACAGGAGCCCATCTCCCGCCATGGCATAAATGACCCTTGGCATTGGGAAGAGAGAGCCCAGCAAGCTGACTGTCAGTCCTGCAACTGACCCAATGGCCACGACAAACTTCGCAGCATAGAAGCCATGAGCCACAAACATCTCCATGAGTGGCGATTCCGTGTCAATGGCGTAGTACGGCACCATGAGTGTTAAGATCATGCTCACCTGTTAAGACAAGAGCAGATACGGCTGCAAGGGACTGACATGGAGCGTGTGGGTGGATATGCCATGGAAAGGTGAGTGCCCTGGGCCTGGAGGTGGAAACTGACATGAAGTAGGGCCTGAGGCTAATTGGCATGTGGCTTTATTTCAGGCCAGTCATTTGGCCCCTGGTACTCTTGGCCTCCATGTTTTCTCTCCACATGTGATTTTGGTGGATTGGACCAGATAACTTCCAAAATGTCTCTGTGGTCCTTTCACATTTGAGGAATAAATTTATAAGTATTTCCTCCTCTTGAAGGCAGAACTACTCAGAGAGATCAATCATGAAGCCAACATTCTAATTTCTTCTGTTCTTTCAGAGTCTATCTTCTCTTCCTTCAGAGTCTATCTTCTCTCTCTCTCTCTCTCTTTCTCTCTCTCTCTCTCTCTCTCTCTCTCTCTCTCTCTCTCTCTCTCTCTCTCTCTCTCTCTCTCTTTCTCTCTCCATTTCAGATCCAAACTCCAAAGGTAAGTGCTTAGGAAATCCACAAACAATTAACTGGTAGAACTCTTAAGGAGAACTTACATCCCATTTCCTTCCTCTAGCTTAGTTCTTGGAGTTATGCAAGCCCCAAAGAGATGACGGTATCAGGACAGAATGGATCTAGTCTTTCTCAGCGCTATAGACTACTATGGCTTTTGCTTAACTAGAAAACACTTATCTGAAAAAAAAAAAGAAAACACTTATTTGGGGGCTCCCACAATCTATCTCCCACATTAGTCACTTTAGAATTGGCCTCAGACAGTGCAGCTGATAGGAATGGGCCGGAGAATTCTGACAAGAAGAGTTCAAAGCCAGGAAGTGAGTTGTGGTCCTTTGCAGACCACCTCCTTGCCTGTTCCCCTCTAGGAAAGCCATGGGCTGCCAAGGGAAAGAGTAGGTTGTATTAACCAACACAGCCCCACAATAGGGCTCTTTTCTGGTGGTGGGGTTGAAAGTTCCTCAGGAACGTCACCACTTTCCACCATTCTTTTGGTGACAGAGGTGATGAGAGGAGAGTCACAAGTCTCCCGGCCATGCAGATCTGAATGGACAGAGATGGACCTGGATTCCCAGGTCTTGGTATTGTAGCCTATAAAGTACCATTGCAAGGTAGGGACCCTGGAGTAGAAGCTCTGCAGTGCCCCCTATGGAGGGTAGGGAAGGATGGAGGCACGGAGAGGAATTGCAGGGTAGAGCACCTGTCTCTGTTGCTCCTTCTGTTCTGCCACTCTCTTCCATTTTCTGCCCACAGGGATAATCAGGGTGAGGCAGGAGGAAGTCACCAGTGTGTGCATGAAAGGAGGTGATTTGATTGCTGAACAGGCAATCCAGTGCCCCCCAATCACAGCTGAAGCTACTCTCGTGTTTTGTGTGGCCTCCAGACAACCCTGTTCTGCAGCCTGACCATCAATTGACCTGGCTTGTTTAGGTTGCAGAAGGTAAGAGTGGGGGAAAGAAGAATAGCAGGGCACACCCACAGCTGCTAGCACTTTTCCTCATAGTGACCTACAAGTCACTTCAAGTTTATTAGGATTTAGCCAAGATTGACTACATCAGAATCTCTGATATAGGGCACTTGTCCAGCAAATTGGTTTCTCTTGGTTAATTTTTAAAAATTGCTAGAAAGGTGATATACAAAGGGGATACAGTTATAAAGTCAGGTAAAAGTACTTTTTTTTGTTTTTTTTTTTGGCAAGTCCTATGGATTTAACTTCGGCCTAGGCACTGTCTCTGAGCTTCTTTGTGCTCAAGGCTAGTTCTCTACCACTTAAGCCACAGTGCCACTTCTGGCTTTTTTTCTTGAGTAGTTTATTGGAGATATGTTTCACATACTTTCCTGCTCTGGCTAGCTTCAAACTGCAATCCTCTGATCTGAGCCTCTTGAGTAGCTAGGATTACAGGTGTGAGCCACTGGCACCCAGCTATGAGTAGATTTCTTTTGGGACAGTGTCATCCCTTCCTTCCAGTAAACTGTTTTAAAAGCACTCTTAGCTGGGCACCTTAGCCATGACACCACTTCCAGCTTTTTTCTGTGTATGTGACACCAAGGAATCAAACCCAGGGTTTCATGCATGCTAGGCAAACACTCTACCATAAAGTCCCACACCCCTCGCTCTGTGGTTGAGTTATTTCTGTGATAGAAATTCAATCATGGGAACCAAGAGATGAAACATCAAAAGTATACAGAGGAATGACGTAAGGGGTGACACTGATCAAGATTCATCGTATTCAAACACTGCTTTGTTTATGACTAAACAGCTACTAAAAGATAAAAAATTATACTAAAAAAACTTCAGAGAAGCATCCTGAACAGACACGGCTGAAGGTTGCAGCCTGTGAATTGTTTATGGCAGGGGAACCCCAAGAATGAGTTTAAGGTGGGGTGAGAAGCCTGAGTTGCAGAAAGAAATTGAATTCCTCCCTAGATTTAAGGCAGAGACTCTCCAGAGGACAATGTCTTCTGTCTTCCCATTCTGCCAGAGCCTTGTCTCTTTGCTTCTAGGAAGCTCCCGGAAGACAGAAGGGCATTGAGGGCCGTTCACAGAGGCCACAGTGCCTCTGCTCGCACACCACCCGTTACTGCCAGCCTATGACCTGAGCTCCTTGGATGGCAGCCCACTTTCTCCATACCCATCCCCTAGGGAGGATGATGGGAACTGGTGCAGGGAGGGTTACGGATGGAGACTCAGAGGCCAAGGCTGAAGAGAGGGCCTGAGTTTTAATTCCTATCCAGTTTGGGAACTTGAGTTTCTCCTTGCCATCAGTAGATGAGGTTTAGGGGGCATAAGACACAGCCACACAAACTCCAGGAAGACACAAGGAAAAGACATTCATGGCACAGGAGGTGACAGTCCCATGGTCAAATACAAGAAAGCAATGAGGAAGGTACTAGTGACATCTGGTACTTACAGAAACATATGCTGTCAGGCAGATGACCAGGGAGGCAGTGATAGCATAAGGAATGGATGTGTTAGGATTCTTGGCTTCTTCTCCCGTGGTGGCAATGATATCAAAACCAATGAAAGCATAGAAGCACGTGGCTGCTCCCTGTAGCACCTGTATGGATGAGGACACTTGTCAGGCTCAAAAAAAAAAACAACCCCAAAACACCAAGGCTGTACAGTGCTCTTAAATCTTCAACATCCTGCAGACACGACTGAGGGTAGAGAAGAGAGTGTGGTAGAGTTGGTGCTAATGCCTGCAATCTGATTTGCTTGACTTTCTTGCTCTGTGACCCTGGGTAAGTTCTTCCTGTTTAAATGATGGGGTCATTGTGGAGTTGAGGAGCCCCGCAGACTCTGGGAGGAAGTCTCAAACCATGCCTCTTGGTGGGACTGGGTTTGTTTGAAGTGTTGACTCTGTGTATGTGTGAGTGTGTGTGTGTGTGTGTGTGTGTGTGTGTGTGTGTGTGTGTGTACAGTCCTAGGGCTTAAACTCAGGACCTGGATACGTCCCTAGGCTTTTTTTGCTCAAGGCTAGTGCACTACCACTTGAGCCACATCTCTACTTCTAATTTTTTGGTGGTTGACTGGAGGTAGAAGTCATGGGTGTTCATGCTGGGGCTTGCTCTGAACCCTGATCTTCAGATTTCAGTTGTCTGAGTAGCTAGGATTATAGGCATGAGCTCCAAGCACCTAGCAGGAGTAGGACATTTTTTTTTTAGAAGAGTCAGGAAGAGATGTGTTCTGCCATGTACTAGTTTGGAGACCTATATCACCTTCCTAACCTCTTGGAGCATAAGTTTCTTTATCAGAAAAATGGAGAACATTATAGTACTTAGTTGTTATAAGGATTAAATGAGCTAATACAACCTCAAATACAGTAAGTGTTCAATAAAGATTAGCGTTTCCCATTGCTATTATTACTATTATCATAATTTGTTTTTAGAACAGATCAAACCCAAGGGCACAAATTCTTCCTATCTATCCTCTTGTTTCTCCTCCTCTCATTTTTCCTTTAAAACTTGGCACATGTATATTGGGTGCTGTCATGGGTTGGGCACGGTGATGGGGATACATACTGAGCACAAAGGATGCTGAGCTTGATGTTGTGTGGAGGATACTGAACGATTCCAGGTGGAACTTCCACCGTGGGACAAACTGAATGAGACTGAGGAGTAACTACATTGACTGCAAAGACAAATGCTTCCATTTCCTAAGGGATGAAAGAATGGGTGGCAATTATTGATACTGGTTAGATACTTTAAAAATTATGATCGAGCTGGAAAGAGGATATTTGTGAGCCTTAAATCTAAACCAAAAAGAAGGAGAAGGAAAATAAGGAGGAGGAGGACGTGGAAGAGGAGCAAGAGGAAGAGGACTTGTCAGATCAAAGACAAGGAACTCTAGGGCTCAGTTGCATTAGTCAGCCAACAGGGTTGAATTCAGTTGGTTCGGTGAATGGATCATTAATGAAGGGGCATCAGTGCTCTTGTGGGCAGGATTCAGGGTGCCAATGAGGGATGGTGAAGCCTGTGCTTGCTCTCTTTCTGGTTGCCTGATCATACCCCCCACTGACTAACCCAGCCAGCCATCTGCTGGAGCATGTGTGAAGGGCAGGGATAGAAAAGGATTTGCAAACCAACCAAAGTCAAATAGACCTTACCTAACAATACATCAGTGAAGTGAACAGGTGGTCACAGAGAAGAAAATCAGCAAAAGGCCATTTGTGAACTTGAATTAGGTTCTTCATTCAAAAAAATTTTTTTTTTCTTGAACTCTAGGCCTGAGCATTATCCCTGAGGTCAGCTCAAGGCTATCACCCTTCCCCTTGAGCCACAATGCCACTTCCGGTTTTTTGGTGGTTAACTGGAGATAGGAGTCTCATGGACTTTAGTACCTGGGCTGGCTTTGAACTGTGATCCTCAGATCTCAGCCTCCTAAGTTGCTAGGATTACAGGCATGAGCTACTACACCTGGCAAGATCTCACTCTTTAGCCTACCCTAGCCTTGAACTCATACCCTCCTACCAATGGCACCTAAATGCTGAGATTACAAATAAGTATAATCATATTGGGGTATGAGAGGTGATTTGAATGGTTATTCTTCCTGTCAAGCAAATGACTAAACATACAGAGGTGCCATGAAATAATACTATGTGTAGGTATCTCTACAAAATAATCACTAAAACTGTTCTCCATTGGTGGATGAGCATGTGTGCATGCGTGTGTGTGTGTGTGTGTGTGTGTGCGCGTGTATGTGCGTGTGCGCATGCATGTGTGCACACGCGCGCGCGTGCATGCGCATGCATAGATGTGTATGCATGTTTCATGGTTTACTGATATATTACCCTAACTCTTTTCTTTATGTTATTTACTAATATTTCTTTATATTATTTACTAATTTATTTGTGTCTGTACTGCGGCTTGAATTCAGGGCCTAGGCACTGTCTCTGAGCTTTATTTGCTCAAGGTTAGTGCTCTACTACTACTTTGAGCTCCAATTTTCTGGTGGGTAACTGGAGACTCTTCTCAGGGACTTTCCTGCCTTTGAAGTTGGCTTCTAAGATCTCAGCCTTTTGAGTAGCTAGAATCATAGATTTGAGCCACTAGCTCCTGGCTCCTTGAGTATTTTAAATAATTTAAACTGCATTAACATTCCATTCTGATAAAAAAGCTAAACTCTTTTCCCAATTTGAGCCTTGTATGGATGCTCAGGCAGGTGTCCTGGAGAAGGTTCGTCTTGCACTAAAGCTGCTCTGTTTCTAGAGAGTGGATGCTTACTTAGTTGTCCAAAGCAATGCCATTTGTGGACGCAGGATGGGCTCCCTGCTGATGGTTAAACAGCATTTGGTTGAGGCAGGCCTCCCATGTTCTGTCTTGTCTAGCCTGCCAGATGTTAGGAGCTAATTAGGCACCTTTACATGATTCACTCTCAAGGTAAGAAGACAAAATTCCACTGTCTAAAGCATTGTCAGGCGTGCTCATGGCCCCACTCTCTCAGCAGCCTGTCCACAGCGACAGTAGACTGTGCTAATAAGTTCCTACACATGGGTTCAGATGTGGAGACCAGGAAAAATAGCTTTTCCTTTGTTGGAAGGGTATCTGAATTTCCTGCAAATCCTTGCTCTGACCATTTTCCTGGGAGGTATTTGTGCTGCTAGAGTATCTTACTTGGATACAGAAAACCCATCAGATAGCATCAAGAATAAATAACATAAAGGGCACACGCATCCAACCATGTTCAGGGTCTGAGAAATTGCAGATGGAAGCAGAGGTTCAGCTGAGGGCCAGAGTCACTTGATATAGGGGAAAATGTTTGTTGTTCTTAAGTTCTTCAAGACCAAAGAAGCAATTGACCCAGAACCTGTAAGTGAGTAAACCATTCCTTAAGCTATTTTCTTTGGAAAGAAGTAGCTGGATCAGAGGAAAAGAGTAGGCTTTTGAGAGTTCTATTGCCAGAGGACTGATTTTTTTTATTAACCCTTTCCTTTGAAATGACTTGGAAATTATATTTGAAGTCATGTAATGGTGTCATTATATAATCCCTTTCATGCTGAGTCTCCCCATTTCATCCCATGTAAAGCTGTGAAAAACCAAAGTGTTGGGCCTCTGTATTTGTCTCCTAATTAGCAGTGCTGATCAGTGCTTCCTCATGGAATGAAGAAGAGTATGTATAATACTGTTGTTGCCATTTGTTATGTAGGAGTGGAAAATGTGTTATCTTGGTGCATGGAATGATCATAAAAGGTTGACAGGCCTTAAAAAATAAGATTGACATTTTCAGTGGCCTTGCTAGACTGCAAAACTGATCTGAAACCAAATTTGAAAAAAAAAAATAGGGCTGGCTTGCTCACTAGGAAGGAAATGTACGGTACTGAAATCCAAGGCCAGGCAGAGCAGAGCAATGAATCAGTATCATCTTCACACTGGCCTTTTGGCTCAGATGATACTCTTTGTTATGGCCGCTAGGAGACATCTAAGCTTTCTTCAAGGACAATCACTTTACACTGAAAATTCAAAATCCAAGCCAAGCATTCTGGTGATCAATGGAAATCTACTTAAAAGAGTAGATATAGGTATGAGAGGTCAAGTGTAAGGAGAAGGAAGAAGAGGAAGTGGAAGAAGAGAAAGAAGAAGGGAAGGAGGAAGAAGAGGAGGAGAGAAGGAGGAGAAGGAAGAGAAGAGGAAGAGGAAGAGAAGGAACAGTAGGAAGAAGAAAAGGAGAAGGAGGAGGTGGGGGGGGGGGCTCACTAGTCCAATGGGCCAAGCCTCAGGGGTAGTAGAGTACACGAAATTTTGGCGCATCCAGACTGGGATTAAATTTTGGTTCTATTACTTACAGTCTAGATCTATGATCTTAAGTTTTCTTGAGTTTGAGTTATTTTGGTATAAACATGGATTTTTTTTACTCATTTTTTGTAGACTCTTGTGATGGTTAAATAAAAAAGTGTATATGAGTTTGTCACAAAGAATGTTCAGTGTTAGGAAAGGCACTGTTTCCTTTTTATGTCAATCCAGACTTGCTTTTCATGTTATAGAGGTCATGAGAGCTGGGTGCTTGTGGATCATACCAGTAATCCTAGCTACTCAGGAGGCTGAGATCTGAGGATTGCTGTTCCAAGCCAGGCTGGGCAGGAAAGTCCATGAAATTCTTACTCCCAATTAAACCAAAAGCTGATGTAGAGCTATGGCTCAAGTGATTGAACACTACTCTTTTTTTTTTTTCCAGTCCTGAGCTTGAGCTCAGGGCCTGAGCACTGTCCTTGGACTTTCTCAAGGCTACAGCTCTACCACTTGAGCCTCAGCACTATTTCCGGCTTTTTTCTATGTATGTGGTACCGAGGAATTGAACCCGCGTCTTCGTGCATGCTAGGCAAGCACTCTACCACTAGGCCAAACTCTCGGCTGAACACTACCCTTGAGTGGACAAAACTAAAGGACAGAGCCCAGACCTTCAGTTCAAGTCACAGTACTGACACTGACACACACACACACACACACACACACACACACACACACACACACAAATTTGTTTGGACAGAAAGTATTCATAAACAATGTTGTCTCAGTCTGGGTCCATTTAAATTTGTTCTCATTTGGAGATTATAAAAGAAAGCGCTAAGTAAGGTGCCTCGTTAGTGCAGTAGGTAGCGCGTCAATCTCATAAAAGAAAGAGCTAGGTAGTCTTTTATGGCTCTTCCCAGCTCCAAAATCCTAAGACTTTGTAAGAATTGAAAGCAAAGATGTGAGGTTAGTATTTCTTTTTAATGATGCTTAAGAAGGCCGAAAGGAAGAGGCCAACATGCAAGGTATACGATACTCTATTTCAAGTAGAAAGGGCACTAGAACCATACAGTGTTGGACAGAAATTTTAGTCCAGGCGTTGACTGTGGCTAAGTGAACTCCAGCACTCCAGCCTCTGAGCCTTGCATTCTCCAGTGTGTGTGTGTGGGGGGGGGGGCGGGGTGTGCTGGTACTGGGGCTTGATCTCAGGGTCTTATGTTCTTGTTTGGCTTTTTTGCTCTACCACTTGAGGTATACCTTCATTTCATTTCAGGCTTTTTATTGGTTAATTGAAGATAAGAAACTGGCTTCATATTGTGATCCTCAGATCTCAGCCTCCGGAGTAGCTAGGATTACAGACATGAGCCACCAGTGCCCAGTATGCATTTTCCATTTTTTAAGTGGAGGATAAAACATTACCCACTTTAATTAATTCTCTTAACATTTCCTGTTAAGAGAAAGATAACATTCACAGAACATAGTCCCAGGTGGCATACATAAGACAGTAAGTAAATACCATCTCTTTCCTCTTGCCAGTACAACTATTTTGAACTACAGCATTATGGCCATAAAATAACCAAGACTTTGTTCTATTTTTTTCTAAGTATTGGGTGTAATTTGTTTCTTAATAAATGAGAAAATGTGGGAACACACAAGTTGACTGAGGTCCAAGGTCTTATAGTAAATAAGTCTGTGACCCAATATTTCTTAAATGGTTAAGAAAATGGTGAGAACATTTTTTTCTCCCATGAGCTACAATCAAAATGCATTTGAGTTCCAGGAAAGTATTCTTTTTTTTTTTTCATTCTTGTAATTTGTTGTTTGTCTTCTGTGATAAGAAAGGAATCATTTGTTGTTTCTTTTGTGTGATAAGATAGGAACAATTTGTATCATTAGAAAATACAGACTGGAGGATCCAAAACGGGGTCAACAGCATTTCTTTGTCTCTTCTTCTGGTTTTAACCAGTTATTTATTCATTTCAGAGAGGGAAGACAAACTTTGTGGTTCTGTGGAATTCTTATAGATAAGCAGAAAAAGTAGAAATGTTGGCTTCAATTGCTTGCCTCTCTGCATTGAACATCATGGCATGGTTTAGTAAAAACAGAAGTTATTTCCAGTGTTCTCCCAAGAGTGATTTCTGATCTCTGGATAGAAATCTTAGAGGAAAACCAGTCCAAGTGAAAATTACACAAATCAAAGCCAGTGGAATCGTGGGTCTGCATTTTGCCCCTAGCACTCAGCAGAATGCCTCTCTTGACCTCTGGTCACCTCCTCGTCTTTTAAATGAGAATACAGAACTTGCTAGCGGAAGATTCTATGATTCTATGATCAACAAAAACAAGATGCACTCGTGCTCTTTACAAACAATTGCACAACATGTTGGGTTATATTAGAGCAAGAAACCAAATCTAACTTAATATCACTGGCCAACAGAAGGAGGCCACTCAGACCTCCTCGTTGTTCATACTCCAAGGTTGTGGAAATGAGATCTAAAAATGTCCTTTTGGCCGGCCAACTCTTTGCCAACTCCCCAGTCTATATGACCCATGCCTCTGGAACAGGATTTCTAACCAGAATTCCACTGAATCTGTTCAGCTGTCTTCGGATCTCAGTGGAAGTCTTTTCCTAGGCTCAGATGCCTGTATTGGATTAAAAATCATCATTTGGTGACATTGGTCAAGATGCATTGTCCTCGTAAACTAACATGTTGAATTGAAACCCCTTTGCACAAAGATAATAAAACTAATCATTGTTCTTTTTCTAGCTTTATACCTAGGTAAGACTCAATCCTTCCCTGATCTTCCACTCTCCCCAGCCTCTTGTGATGTATCACATGCCTGTCAGTCTTGCTACACTGCAGAGAGACTTGCAGAACTGAACTGCTTCTGTATAGGATTTGGAGTGTGAGAGTCCTTGTTTTGGTTTCTAATTTGGCCATTCTCATGGCGTGCTTAATAGCAACTTACTTAACCTCTATGAGTATGAGTCTGTTCATCTTTAGAACCTGAATGGAAATATTTCTCTCTCAAGATATTGAGATAATGGAATGAGCTATTATGTCCGAAATACTTAGCACAGTGGTAGCCAAATTGTAAGTAGCCACAGCATTGAGTCTATTTGATTAATCTGTGGCATATATGTGTGTAAAAGTGTGTGTATGTGTGTACATGAGTATGCACACCCTGGTTCTAGGGCTTGAACTCAAGTCAGGACCCTTAGTACTAGCCCTTATCATTTTTGCTTAAGGCTATCACTCTACCACTTGAGCTTTACTTCTACTTCCAACTCTTGGGTGATTAATTGGAGATAAGTGTTTCAAGGACTTTCCTGCCCTGGCTGTTTGAACCATAGTCCTCAGATCTCAGCCTCTGTTTATCTTTCTTGTTGACCATGGGGCTTGAATTTTGGGCTTGGGCGCTATCCCTGAGCTCTTCAGCTCAAGGCTACTGCTCTACCACTTGAGCCATAGCTCCACTTCCATGTTTCCAGTGGTTAATTGGAGATAAGAATCTCATGGACTTCTGTGCCCTGGCTGGCTTTTAACCATGATCCTCAGATCTCAGCGTCCTGAGTAGCTAGGATTACAGCTGTGAACCACTGGTGCCTGGCTAGATCTCAGCCTCTTGAGTAGCTAGATTACAGATGAGAGCCACTAGCACCTAACTATAGTTTGTTATTTATGTAAAATGAACCTCAATAAATGCTTGTGAAATAAGCAAACTTACAATAAACCAACAAGCACTTTTTTGGAACATTTTGCTCAATTGAAGGAAGTGCCACTATGGTTTCGGAACAAAGCAGGGTTTTTGTGAACTGTCATCCTGAGGTGGAGGGTGGGGCAGGTACACGACCTTTAGGAATGAACTCACCCCTGACCAGCCATGGGGCAAGAACTGGCCCTCGGCCCAGTGCTTTCCATTGATGAAGAAGAGGCCTGCGATCATGATAAACACCCACACGGCGAGGTTCAGCACATTCAGGACGTTGTTGAAGCCCACAGAATTCTTCACTCCCAATGCCACAATGATGGTGACAATGACAGCAATCACCAGAGCCAGAAGGTCCGGGTATGATTCTTCTCCCTTCCCTACAGGGGTAAGACAAGATTCAATACGTCCCAGAAGAACAAGTATGCCATGGAAACATAGGCATCTATCCCAGTCCATCTGCCCTCAGCTCTAACCCTACAGGATGGTCCATCTATCAGAATCTGCACATTATGTGTGTGCAGATGTGTGCAAGCACAAGTGGGTTTGTGTGCATTCTCTATGCCGATCTAAGTGTCTGTTTACAAATGGTGTGTTGGGCAGTTGAGATGATCTGATGATATTCTGGAGCCCAAGTTGGCAGATTTGGTAAGACAATGACAAGGGATGGATGGAAACATGGCATTAAACATTCCAGTCCGGTCTGTTCTGAGATAGTGGAGACATCCAGAGAGGTCTACCCTATTCTTGGAAACTGTTTTACGACTTGATTATTATTTATTATAGAGCTTCTTAGGTTTCTCTTACTCTGCTAGAAAATTTAGGAATGTACCTTGGTAAACCATTGTCGGACCGGTTTCTTAAAAAAAAAAAATCAATGCATTATTGTTCTTGCAGAGCTGATGTACAAAGGGGTTTCAGTTATAGAAGAGTTATAAGTCAGTTATAACCGAGATAAAGACTTTTTGGACACTGTCACCCCTTCCCTTGTTCTCCACAAGTTGTATAGTTCATTTTCAACATAGTGGGTACCACTGGTGCATTTGTTCACCTTTTGTCTCACCATTTCTTTTTTTTTTTTTTTTTGCCAGTCATGGGCTTGAGCTCAGGGCCTGAGCACTGTCCTTGGACTTTCTCAAGGCTAGAGCTCTACCACTTGAGCCTCAGTACCACTTCCGGCTTTTTCTATATATGTGGTACCAAGGAATCGAACCCGGGTCTTCGTGCATGCTAGGCAAGCACTTTAACCACTAGGCCAAACTCCCAGCCTTGTCTCACTATTTCTGTGCCCCCCCCCCCCCCCCCGCTTACACTCCTAAATGAACAAACAAGACAAAAGGAAAAGTGAACAAAAACAGCAACAGGTTTCCATTTCCTGGAGTTCATTTCGATAAACATTATTTTATATGATCAGATTGTGTCTTTGTGTTCCTCTCCTAAGAATATCTGTAGGAGAGATTTCTTACCGTGTGTGTGTGTGTGTGTGTGTGTGTGTGTGTGTGTGTGTGTGTGTGTGTGTGTGTGTGTGTGTGGTGTAGTCACAGAGGGAAATTAACGCAGGTCCTGGCCACTTGGCTTGGTCTATTGGTAGGAGGGCTTCTGCCCTCTATGGATGGAAAAGGGCACTGCCACTGCAGCCAGGGGGCTAAACTTAGCTGAACATCTGCCAAAGCCTGGGTGGATTCTTGGTTCATTCCTCATTTTTCTGGACCTTATCTGTAAAATGAAAAGATGGACAGCCTAATTTGGAGGTCACATGAGGCCTAAAAGCTTATGAAACAAAGCATGGTCTTCATATTTGTAATCTTTTTGTTTCATTTTGTGCTAGTACTGGCCTTGAACTCAATGCTTATGTGCTGTGCTTTTTCACTCAAGGCTGGAGTTCTTCCAGCTTTTTGGGGTGGTTAATTGGAGATAATAGCTTCAAGGACTTTCTTTCCTGGACTGTCTATGAACTGCAAACCACAGATCTTAGGCTTCTGGGCATCTAGAATTACAGGTGTGAGCCACTGGCTTCATGCTTGTAATCTTGTCATGGTATTTGGTTGCTCATAAATTTTGTCCATTAGGTTCTTCACAATTGTTGCATTATTGTAAGGCGAGCATTTTATTTGCCAGTCCCAGGGCTTAAACTCAGGGGTTGGGCTTTCTCAAGGCTAGCACTCTACCACTTGAGCCACAGCACCACTTTAGGTTTTTTTCTATGTATGTGGTACTGAGGAATCGAACCCAGGGCTTTGTGTATGCTAGACAAGCACTCTACCACTAGGCCATGCTCTTGGCCTCCAAGATGAGCATTTTTAATTGGAACATTCAAAGTTGGAGATGAGCTTGGGTCTGCACATTTTTGAGTGCCACTGTAATGTCATATATGGAGATACTGACACCATAAAATTTTGTTTTGTGCACAAATATATTGAAGGCATATAATAAAAATTATTTTCAGCTTATGTATATAAGAGGCATATGAAACAAGTTTTGTGCCATCCCTAAGATATGTTGTTATGTATAAGTAAATATTCCCAAGCTTGGGAAAATATTCAAAGAATTAATTAAAACATTTTCAGAATACTTAACTGCCATCGATAAGACTGTGATGAGGGTGCCTTATGCCTGAGATCTGAGGATCATGGTTCAGAAAACAGTCTGGGAATTCTATGAGACTCTTATCTCCAATCAATCCACCCAAGAACCAGAAGTGGAACTGTGGCTCAAGTGACAGAGTGTCAGCTTTGAGCAGAAAAGCCAAGGGACAGAACCCAGGCTCTGACTTCAAGCCCCAGACACAGTCACAGATATAGACACAAGGCACAGACACAGACACAGACACACAGATACACACACACACACACACACACACACACACACACGCACGCACGCACAAGCACGCACACTGGCAGTATGTTCATGGAAATTACAATAATGTCCTTAGGATGAGGAATTGCAAAACCAAAAAGCATTTAAAGTTCGTGACACAGGTTGCCACATTGCACTGGGAAGGGAGAAGGCATTCCTTTGGCTAAGTGTGTATGCTGGGGAGAGAGAATGTCGGCGTCTCACCCAGGCCGTTGAGCGTTCCCACCGCGTCTATCATCCAGCCGCTGATGGTGTGATTTGCCAGTGAGTCAAACATGCTGCTCAGAGCGCTGGCACCAGCTGCTGTGCCAATCAGGTACTCCAGGATCAGATTCCAGCCGATGAAAAATGCCACGAATTCCCCGACAGTGACATAGCTGTAGGTGTACGCTGATCCTGTGGTCTTGGGGACTCGAACTCCAAACTCAGCATAGCACACACCTGGGAGGGAGCCAAGCACACACAGATGTGAAAATCAGGGAACAAATAACCTCTTGGTGGCTGACGATCTTGGTAGGAGATATTTGGAATGGAATGTCTGGGCTCTAAGAACATATACAGACGAGAAGTTTTATATGCAGCCCATGCATCCTGGAACGATGGGACACATTCTGAGAAATGCGTTATTAGATGTTCCATTGTTGTGTGACTATCATACAAAGTGCACTCACACAAAGCCACAATGAGGCCTACTACTCCCCTAGGCTATATGGTGTGTTACAATTCATACATAACATACGTGTGCATGTATATAGATTCATGCACATATGACTGAGACTGTGACTCTGTCATTCTTATGGCCATACTGAACAGAACAACATGAGATTATGTCTAGCTCGGGGGAAATGATGCAACTAGTAGATTCAATGAATATTAGATACATAAGGCTGCTGCTGGTGAAACACAGTGCACTGCCTTAGAGTAAATCTTATTAAAAAGAAGGCCACTCTAAAGTACCAATAAAACATATACAACAGTAAATACACATGCCAGCAAGAGTCATTATTATCATTATCCACTATTATATACAACATATAATTGTATATAATATACTCATTTTGGAGAAGGAGTCTCCCTATATAGCCTATTGGTCTTAGAATTTATGATTCTCCTGCCCCAACCTCTCAGTGCTAGAATTTCAGGTGTACATCATCACACCTGGCAGTGTTGTATATTTATATATGGACAGCACAGTGCGTCTGTTTATTCAACATCATCACCAGTCGTGAAGACATCACAATGTTGGTAGCAGCTACACTGTCCTGGGGAACTAGGTCTTGAATAATCTTACAGGATCTCAGTCACCTAGATGTCCTATCACTCACAGTGTTGTGTGGTCTATGAGTACATAACGAGAATCAATTTGAATGCAATCCTAACCGTTTTCCTTTACGAAACACGTTTAAACAAAGACAATCAGAATGCCCTCTATTGCAACAGTGAACAACGGGTGCTTCTTCAGAAACATTTCCCATTTGCTGTGTGTCTCTGTTGTGTTCCTCACCTGGCAAGTATCTTGAGTGAGCATGCGTGACCCTCACCACAGCACCATGTCATGTCTACAATAACATTTCCTTTCATTTCTTACCTGTTGTTGAAGATGCTCCCCATTTGAAAGGGTTCTTTCAGCTAATCTGAAAATGCTCTGTTCTTTTGAGGGGAGAGATAAAGATGCAAATGTAAGCTGGGCACAGGTGACTCACACCTGTAATCATTGCTATGCAGGCAGTTGAGATCTGAGAATTGCAGTTTGCAGCCAGCCCAGGCAGAAAAATCCATGAGACGCCTCTCATTGAACCACCAAAATGCTTAAAAGTAGAGCTGTGGTTCAAGTGGTAGAGTGCTAGCCTTGAGCAAAACCCCCCAGGGATAATCTCCATGCCCTTAGATCAGGCCCTGGGACTGGCACAAAATGCAAATATACACAAATAGGTATTAGTTTAAGAAAGCAATGCAGAAAACAGTTTTTGTTGTTGTTGTTGTCATTTTTGTTTTTTTGTTGGTCATGAGGCTTGAATTCAGGGTCTTTTGCTCAAGGGTAGCCCACTACCACTTTGAGCCATAGTGCCATTTCTGGTTTTCTGGTGGTTAATTGCAGATAAAAGTGTCTAGACATTCCTGCCAAGACTGTCTTTGACTCATCCTCCTGAGCAGTTAGGACTACAGATGTGAGCAACCCGTGCCCAGAGAATAGTTTAAAAAGCACTTTTAGAGTCCTCGTAAGAACCAAGTGCTGGAATCAAGAAAGACAAACCAGGGTTAGAAGCATGGCTCATCAGTAAAGCACCTGTCTAGGAATGTAAGATCCCGAGAATGCAAACCCTCAAAAGCAAAGACAAATGAGACATGCCCCTATCTTCAACGGGAGCAAAGCCAGGAACTTGTCACAATGGTGGCCTGCAAAAGCTGGACAACGTGAAAATGCATGGAAATGGTGGTAGCACAGAGAGACCTGACTTGGGTGTATGGAGAGATTCATTGCACAAAGAAGCTGGAGCAAGAGACAAAAACATGGTGGTAAGAGATAATGCAAAGTCTTGTGTGGAGTGGATGGGTGTGGGATATTTATTAGGAGTTACGTTTTCCAAAGTAGATACAGAGCCCACTTCTATCAGAATCATCCCCAGAGCCCTCATCATTTTACGGGGAATTTGCATTTTGCCACATTCCCCAGGCAGTGTTGGTGCTTCCTTATATTTGAAAAATCACAAAGGTTGTCTCATTCTTTCATGTGAGTAGAGATTAAGTGAGAAAATGATGGAGAATATACCCAGCTTCTGAGCATTGGCCCTTTTGGGTTGGGGCTGGGGAATCTGGAAAGTGGGGCCACTGAGTGAGATAGCCATTGGGAGGACAAACAGACAGACAGACATGGGACAGCTGAGAGGGAGAATGTAGGGGATCACAGGATGAATTATATCAGTCCCAGTTGTGTTCTCCACCACAAACCAGACAGTAGTTCACTCTCTCCTGAACACAGAGAGCACATTTCTTCTCTCTTTTTTTTTGAAGGGAGTGAAATTGATGCAAGCAAGCAAACATAGAGATGTCAAAAACATTAACAACAATAAATAATAACAATAAACATTAACAATAAATGGTTCACTGCCATGCCTCCCCTGCCAACCCTCCACACTGTGTAAGGAGCACAAGCCAGGTGGGCTTGGCTCTTTTGTTGGTTCTATACTTTGCATTCTGTTTTCTTATTTGTGAAATAAAAGTACTATATGAAATGCTCTCTTCAATGTCTCCTTTATGGCCAGGTCTTGGTAGCTCACGCCTAAAACCTTAACTACTCAAGAGGTTGAGATCTAAGGATTGCAGTTCAAAGCCAACCCAGGCAGGAAAGTCCACGAGACTCTCATCTCCAATTAAACACACACACACACACACACACACACACACACACACACACACACACACACACACACACACAGAGCAAAAAATGGAGCTGAGACTCAAGTGGTAGAGTGCTAGCCTTGAGTGAAAAGCTTAGGGACAGGGCCTAGGCCCTGAGTTCAAGCCCCAGGATGGCTACCAAAAAAAATTCTGTCTGTCTATCCATTCAGCTATCAGAAAGATCTATATGCTAATACCCACGGTGTTGCTGCAAAAAAAAAAATCACTGAACTCTTCTTGCATATTTCATGTGTTGTCCTGTGTTCTGGAGATGCTTTGGGGGAAGGATGAGCTCCTGTGTCCACATTAAACAGTCAGGCTTCTATTTACACTTCATTTCCTTTTTAGGCTTCCTTCCTTCACTGTGTGAGAGTTTTCAAGTTCTCCCTTAAACTGTCAGTTGTAAATTTTGGGTTGTTGTCAAGGCGTTTACCTGACACAATCATACCACCTCTTTTCCAAATAGCTACTTTGGATGTTAAAGTTTTCATGTTTGAATTCCCAAATGTAACCGCGGTTAGAACAAGCCTGGAATTAAGAGGAGGTAGTCTGAAAGAGGACCCCGAGGGCTTCCTCCCGAGAAGGGCAGTGAGCATTGGAAGATTAAGTATGAAGGCTGGGTGATATTTTCCTGAAGGCTTAGAGGACTTTCATATTTGTTTCAGGATTTTTGAAAGTTGAATTTGCACATCCAGATTAGGTTGAGTTTTTAGTATTGTGTGGGGAAGGATTTAGGAGAAAATAAATTTCTTCTCATGGATAGAATTTTTCCAAATGATACTTTGAAAGCAGGCATGGATTTGACTCTTAACTAGTATTAAGCCAAGAGTTGATGTAACCAAACATTCTCTCCACAATACCCAATGTGTAAAATCAAATGTAAAAAACAATTCATTCACCATCAGAATCACTTGGCAAAAGTAATTAATGAGAAGCCAATCGGTCATCGGGCATTGTGAGGATCCCCCTGCTGTCCTGAGTCAGAGGAAGAGGCGCTGGCTGAGCCTATGGGAGGCAAACTTTGGAACCTGTCATTTATTTCTCAAGAGCCTGCTGGGATCCTCATGACTGTATCTTGAAATGACTATGAGAGAAAAAAGTCAGTCCACCAATGTACCATATAAGACAATTTCTAACATAAGAAGGGGTGTCAATGAGCGAGAAGTAATGCCCCTATTACCTGGTGACAGTAACTGTAACCCCTCTATACATTACCCTGACAAGAAAAAATGGAATAAAATAAAGGGGAAAAAAGACAATTTCTGCTCCAAGGACTCTGTTATTTTGCATATACTGTAAAGGACCTTATAATATTTTCAAACCTTCTCGGTTTGCTTTTTTACAGGACTCCAGGCTTTTAGTGGGCACTGGAGGTTATTACACATGACATTGAAGCTTAATGGTAAAGAGTGAGTGGGAAACTTTTGTCAGTCCTCAGTGATTTTGAAATTACGGTCACATAAGAGAATCTTTTTTAATTTTTGAAAAAATTTTAAAAACCACAAAAAGGAAACTTTTTTGTTGTTGTTGTTGTTGCTCGTGGGGCTTGAACTCTAGGCTTGGGTGTTACCCCTGAGCTCTTCAGCTCAAGGATACTACCCTACCCCTTGAACCTCAGCACAACTTCTGCCAGTTTTCTGGTGGTTAATTGAAGATAAGACTCTTGGATTTTAGTGCCCGGGTTGGCTTTGAACTTAGACCTTCAAGTCTCAGCCTCCTGAGTAGTTAGGATTATAGGGCTACTTTGATTTTATTGATTTTAGATTATCTGGTAACCCAATATCCAAGGTTAGGTTACTTGACTTGAAAGGCCAATGAGATAAAAAAGCTGTTAGTTCATCATTCTTTGGTTTCACAGCTTGAGGCAACTCTTAATCCTTTGAGTCAAAGGGGAAACTCTGGAGAAACTAGGATGAACCAGTGGTTCTCTACAAAGCTATTCTGAATCCTGGGAAGATTTAGGAAATCTTGGGAGCATCTATGCATCTCAAGATGGTTACTAACTCTTGTGAGATTAAATCTATAGCGTTCTGGGTCGTAAGCCATTCCGTTCTGTGTGGAGTCCCAGTAGCCCCACAGAATGAAAGCACTCCTTGTAGTCACACATTACCTTCTCAAGGTCCTAATGGGTATCTAGAAGCACAAACTTATTTATAATTTCTGGATCTGAATTTATGTCCACTTTAGATATAAAACTTATTTTTTTTCTCTTGGTATGCCTTTGTGCACTATTCCTAGGACTGCAACAACTGGGTAAGTTGAGGATTTGTTGTCATTTATTTGGATTGGAATGTCAGCCATCATTTTGGAAATCATGTCATTAACAACAACGGAACTCAGAGGGTTCAAGCACCCTGGGGACCCAAGGGGTATGTACTTGTCATAGTTGTGTTCACTGTGCTTCTGTAAGGGAATGCAAACCACTGAGGGCTTCACTGTGTCTCCAAGGCTAGTGCTCTATTACTTGGGCCACAGTGCCACTTCCAGCTTTTTCTGAATAGTTTATTGGATATAAGACTCTTATAGACTTTCCTACCTGGGCTGGCTTTGAACTGTGATCCTCAGATTTCAGCCTTCTGAGTAGCTAGGATTATAGGCATGAGCCACTGGCACCCAGCTAATTATTGCTTTTATTAGAAATGCTGCTACCTTTCACATACAGGAGATATTAATTAAGAAAATTAAGTATGAAGGACTGGGAATTTGGCCTAGTGGTAGAGTGCTTGCACAAAGACCCGGGGTTCAATTCCTCGGTACCACATACATAGAAAAAAGCCAGAAGTGGTGCTGAGACTCAAGTGGTAGAGCTCTAGCCTTGAGAAAGTCCAAGGACAGTGCTCAGGCCCTGAGCTCACCCCCCAAAAAAGTATGACGGATCATAGCATCGCATTTAGTTGTCACTGGAGAATAATGAAGAAAGGTTTATAAAATGTTATGAAAATTTGGGGGGGTTACATAAGTGAAGAATCACTATTCTAAATGAGAGATCAATGTATAATCTTCATTTAATTTGATAATTTATTTAAAAATTCTTAGCCCCCCCCCAAAAAATTCTTAGCCCAAAGCTCCCTTCCTAACCATTTTTGCCTTGTGTTATCAGGAAAGCAATGTCACATTTCTTGGTTTCCTCCATTGAGTGATTAGAGAGGAAGAGGTACATTTATCCCAAAAGGGTCATGGTGTAGCTGGAGAAAATTGGTGTAGAATGCAATAATCAAGGAGCAAGCAGCTATCAGAGGGACCTGAAGAAATCTAAAGCATTAATTACAACAGATCTACTGGGAATAGGAGCAATTCCTCATAGCTTGAAGCTCTGACATACTCTCAATCACCACTCTTTAAGCTGATGGGTAAACACATCCCAATTTACATTTTGTCCTATTCTTCGTGTTTTGATATACTTCAATCCTAGGAACCAGTTGTGCTTACATGGACAAATTGTCAGTCAATGAGCAGTTAAAACTCAGAGAGGACTCACATATTGAAAAGAGAGCTTTTCTGTTTGAAATAGTCTCTGAATTCCCTATTGTATCTTTCAGGTGATGTGTAACTGGGATTCCAAAAAAGAAAAAACAGGGTCTTTTCAATGTGAAGTTTTTTCCAGGTCAAAGAGTTCATGGTTCTATCATATGTAGGAGGAAAGAGCCAGCCTGAGGTTCAGGGCTCCGGGAGAGTCTGCGTTTGATGTTGAACTTCCAAGCGGTACCCTGGACTGCCCAACAGCAAAGACACACACTGCAGATGCATCCTCTCCTCTCATCTCCTGACATTATTCACATCCTGTCCTGGCTCTCTTTGACCTACCTACAACAAGGAGGAATATCCTCTACCCTTAGAGGGAGTCAAGGATAAAGACCTAGAAGGAAATAGTCAAATGGTGGAGAAGGGCCTTTCCTGCTTAAAATATTTAAGGTCAGGATGGGGGAGGGGAGATCAGTACCTCTCCATTTTACCAAAGAAAGTCACTGGACTATAAATATTCCTTTTTCTTTTTTCTTTTGTCATTGGTGGGGCTTGAACTTGGGACCTGGGCACTCGCTGTTCCTGGGCTCTTTTGCTCAAGGCTAGCACTCTACTACTTTGAGCCATTGTTCTATTTCTAGCTTTTTGGTGGTAAATTGGAGATAAGAGTCTCACTGGCTTTCTTGCCTAGAGTGGTTTTGAACCATAATTTTCAGATCTCAACCTCCTGAGTAGGTAGGATTATAGGCATAAGCCACCAGTGCTAGACAATGTAAGTATGTCTAAATAGGTATTCTTTTCACCTGGAAGAAAGAAATCAATGCTTATTCACATTTGAATGTTAATTACTCTGCACATCCCCATTAGCATGTAGCTTAGTTTACTTTGACTAATTCCCTACCTACTTACCAACTAACTTAGCAATCTGACTTCCTACTGGTCTTCTATTATGTGACATACATTGTTAAGTGCCCAGTGAATTGAGCACTGTAGTCAATCAATGCCAGAGACACAATCTGCAGGTAAGGTAGACCTTAAAGCACTGATTCTCCAATCAGGAAGGATTTCATAAACAGCTGTCCCATCCTCTTAGAAGTTAATACTACAGAGAATTTATGAGGTGCTTTTGGAGCCTAGTAGGCAATGAAGGTGGCTGTTGGCTGGTGACATATTATTTGGCGCCTGGAGAAGCAGGGAGGAGGCAGAAAAGTGGGGCGGGGAAAGGCTCTTGAGCTGCATCTTGAAGGAAGAGTGAGGATTTGCCCATCAGAGAAAAGTTGGGAGCAAGAGGAGGGTGGGGCTAGAGGGGCAGGTGCAGACCCTGTGGGAATAACCCAAGGTAGGGCACAGAAGAGGCTTGGGTGACTCATGGGTGGAGACCTTTTTAATAGATGGATAGCATCTACCTCCAGAAGACTGTAGTTCACTTTCTTCTTTAATTGAAAAGGTGGAAGGGTCTGAGGCTGGCCTGCTCATAACCTTTTCCTCCTCATGCTTCTTCAGAGGACCCCAATCCTTCTCTGTGGACCCACAAAGCAATACTGAGCCGGGGAGAGGAGTGGGGCTCAGCTGCTCATCCGTCTTATTTCCTGTCTCATAGATGGTGGAACTGAGCCCCTGACCTGCAATTGCATATTCATTTAATGGCAGAGCTGGGGCTAGAAGCAAATCTCCTGATACCCAATTCCAGTCACTGGCTAGTTCGTTCACATTCATTCACTCACTTAGCTGGAACATTTGTAAAGCATCTGTATGTGCCTTTGTTGGGGCGGGGGTCCTTATTGTCTAATGAGAGGTGTTTCTAAAGGGAAGGAGAATACCAAAAGATCTGAGCTCATGGTGGAGGGGGTTGTTGAAAGACCTGTATTGTCTGCTCTTTGGTGTCATTCAAGGTTCTTGAGATGTACAAAAACTTAGCCATTTCCAAACAGCAACAACAAAACTTCACTCTTGGATGACGGACCAGGCTGATTTAGCCAGTGCATGAAGTGATTCATCCTCCATGAGGTCATTAGCTTTCACATGACAACGATCAGCTATCTCCCAGCCACAGAATGGGGTCTACTGCTAGATCACATTAATGTGACTTGCCACCGAAGCCCAAGCTTGTCTTTAAAAATATCCTTGCCATAAACTTTTTATATTTTTCTCAGCAGCACATGGAACACACTCCAAAATTGATAATAGTTCATACAGAAAACCTAAGCAGATACAAGAGGACTAATATAATCCCATGCATTCTATCAGACCACAGTGGAGTCAGATTAATTCTGAACAATGCAGTCAAAGTCAAAAAACATTCAATCACATGGAAACTGAACAACACACTTCTGAATAACTCCTGGGTAACAGATCAGATCAGAAAATAAATTCAAAACTTCCTTGAATGCAATGACAATCAAGAAACATCACAAATGAACTTCTGGGACACAGCAAAGGCAGTTCTAAGAGGCAAATTTATCACACTAGGAGCACATATTAAAAATACAGAAGAGCATGTAAATAACCTAAAAAAAAACCTGAAACACCTGGAGGAGCAAGAAAAAGTTAATTCTAAAACAACTAGAAGGACAGAAATAACAACAATAAAATCAGAAATATCAGAGATTGAAATAAGATCTACTATACAAAAAATTGATAAATCAAAAAGTTGGTTCTTTGAAAGAATCAACAAAATAGACAGACCCTGGTAAATTTAATCAAAAAAAGGAAAGGGGAGACTCAAATAAACAAGATTAGAGACCCCACGGGAACAGTCACAACTGATTTCCAAGAAATTCAGTCCATAATGAATAAGTACTACCAGGGCCTATATTCAAAGAAACAAGAAAATCTAGTAGAAATATATGATTTCTTAAATAAATATAGGCTACCCACACTGAACAATGATGAAGTAAACAAACTGAACGAACCAATCTCTTACAATGAAATTGTGGAAGCAATCAGGGAAATGTCAACCAAAAAGAGCCCAGGTCCAGATGGTTTCACCGCGGAATTCTACAAGACGTTTAAAGATGAAATAACACCTATACTCTTGAAACTCTTCCGAGAAATAGAAACAGAAGGAGCAATACCAAACTCATTTTATGAAGCTAATATTACTCTCATCCCCAAACCAGGGAAAGACCCAACAAAAAAAGAAAACTACAGACCTATCTCTCTAATGAACACAGACGCAAAACTCCTCAATAAAATATTAGCCAACAGAATCCAGAAACAAATTTAAAAAATCATACACTATGATCAAGTAGGCTTCATCTCACAGATGCAAGGCTGGTTTAACATTCACAAATCAATCAATGTAATACATCACATTAATAGAGCTAAGGCTAAGAATCATATGATAATTTCTCTGGACGCGGAAAAGGCATTTGACAAAATACAACATCCATTCATGTTGAAAGCACTAGAAAAAATAGGAATAAGAGGTACATTCCTCAAAATAGTTAAAGCCATATATGAAAAACCTACAGCCAGTATTATACTAAATGGTAAAAGACTGTACCCATTCACCTTAAAAACAGGAGCTAGACAGGGATGTGAACTCTCTCCACTTCTCTTCAATATAGTGCTGGAACTCTTAGCCAGAGCAATAAGGCAAGAAAAGGACATCAAAGGGATCCACATAGGGAAAGAAGAAATTAAACTATCCCTATTCACAGATGACAGGATCCTCTACTTGAGTGACCCCCAACAAACTCCACTCCCAAACTTCTAGAATTAATAAACTACTTTAGCAAAGTGGCAGGATACAAAATTAACCTTCAGAAGTCAGTAGCCTTCTTGTACACCAACAATACACAAACAGAAGGCCAAGAAAATGATCCCATTCGCAATAGCCCCCAAAAGAATAAAATACTTAGGAATATACTTAACCAAAGATGTAAAGGAATTATTCAATGAAAACTACAAAAGCCTAATGAAAGAAATTAAAGAGGACACTAGGAAATGGAAAGACATCCCATGCTCATGGCTAGGGAGAACCAACATAGTGAAAATGGCTATACTGCCAAAATTGATATACAAATTCAATGCAATCCCCATCAAAATCCCAAAGACATTCTTTACTGAAATAGAAAATATAATCCAAAGATTCATATGGAACAAGAAAAGACCTAGAATAGCCAAAACAATTCTAGGCAAAAAGAGCAATGCTGGAGGTATTACAATACCAGACTTCAAACTCTACTATAGAGCCATAATAACAAAAACCGCTTGGTATTGGCACAAAAACAGACCAGAAGATCAGTGGAACAGAATAGAAGACCCAGAAATAGAACCACATACCTATAGGCAACTTGTATTTGACAAAGGAGCCAAAGATATACAGTGGAACAAACACAGTCTATTCAATTATTGGTGCTGGCAAAACTGGGCAGCCACATGCAGAAAACTAAAAATTGACCCTAGCCTGTCGCCATGCACAAGCATTAACTCAAAGTGGATCAAAGACCTCAATGTCAGACCAGAAACTGTGAAACTGCTACATGATAAAGTAGGAGAGACACTGGAACTCATAGGCACAGGCAAAAGATTCCTGAACAGAATCCCAGGGTCACAACAGATTGGAGAGAGACTCAATAAATGGGACTACCTAAAAATAAAAAGTTTCTGTACAGATAAAAGCATAGTCACAAAAGTAGAGAGACAGCCAACCAACTGGGAAAAGATACTCACCAACAATACATCTGCAAATGCTTAATATCCAGTATCTACAGGGAACTCAAGAAACTAATCCCTCCCCCCAAACCCAATAAACCATTCACTAACTGGGCAAGGGAACTAAAGAGAGATTTATCAGAAGAAGAGTTTAAAATGGCAGAAAAGCATATGAGAAAATGTTCATCATCTATGGTCATAAAGGAAATGCAAATAAAAACAACTTTAAGATACCACCTTACCCCAACAAGAATGGCCAAGATTTTGAACTCAGACAATGACAGTTGCTGGAGGGGTTGTGGAGAAAAAGGAACCCTACTACACTGCTGGTGGGATTGTAAACTAGTTCAGCCACTCTGGAAAGCAGTGTGGAGGTTTCTTAAAGAACTGAAAATAGACCTTCCCTATGATCCCGCCATACCACTTCTGGGCATCTACCCTGAACATCATAACCCATGATATGATAAGGACACCTGCTCAGCTATGTTCATCTCTGCACTATTCACAATAGCCAGGTGACGGAAACAATCCAGATGCCCTACTGCCGATGAGTGGATACAGAAAATGTGGTATATATACACAATGGAATTCTACATAGCCAACAGACAAGAAAAAATAATGGCATTCGCAGGGAAGTGGATGAATCTAGAGCAAATCATGTTGAGTGAGACAAGTCAAGACCTAAGGAACAAAAGGCGCATGGTAGCCTTAATATGTAGCTATTAAATCCAAAGAGTACAAGAGCGAGGACTCAATATCTGCATACCCCAATGCTATGGACATGGTAATGGAAATAAAAACATGACTATATAGATATAAAAACCTATGACTCTATAGATATAATGTTTTATTTTCTAAAATTAATATGTTTCTATGACATACAAACCCTTAGCCTAATTTAATTAAATTCTAAATACTAAGTCCCAGTGATTGTAAATAGAGATTCCCTTCTTGAACACTCGTTTGATAAACCTGTCATTTAAAATATGATGTAAAAATCAACATTAATAAAGGAAAAAAATATCCTCACCATGTGAGACCTATATACAATGGAATTTTATTCATCCATGAGAACGAATAATATTATGTCATTTGCAGGGAAATGGATGGGTCTAGAACAAATCACATTATGTGAGGTAAGCAAAGCTCAGACAGACAAACAACACATGTTTTTTCTCTCATATGTAGACTCTAGATCTAAAACCCAACTAGGCATGA
Organism: Megascapheus bottae; assembly: GCF_031878675.1. Classification (NCBI taxonomy): domain Eukaryota; kingdom Metazoa; phylum Chordata; class Mammalia; order Rodentia; family Geomyidae; genus Megascapheus; species Megascapheus bottae. Next base: position 24,016,454 of record NC_143509.1, read on the forward strand.
TAACATATACAGAGCTCAATGCATGTACACACAAACTGACTAACAGATGGTATACTTAGGGGAGGAACCCCCTAAGGAATAGTGCAACTCCTCTGAACAATTAATGTACTCTTTATTAAAATGAATACCAGGAAATGGAAATATGGTTTTTGGGGGGGTCAAGGGGTAGAGGGGATCACAGGAATGGAAGGAGGAGGGTGAGAAAATTCAGTCATTGCAGTCAATTGCATGTAAAAGATGAACTATGCATCTTGTGGGTAGGGATGGGAGGAGGAAAACAGGTCAGAACGAAGGAAGAATAACATTGTCCAAGAAGCATTATAGTCATAACCTGACTTATGGAATTGTAACTTCTTTATGCAACTCCTGAATAATAATGATGATAAAATAACACTAAAAAGTAGAAAAAAAATTCCTCATCAAACATAGGTTTGGTTGAGATGGCTGTTATGAATTTTCTTTATTTTGATAAAGCATCTGTCTTCTTTTATAAATCCCCAGCAAGGCTAAGACATTGTTGCTTACATTGCTGAAGTGGCTGGTCCTGCATAAGTGTAGATTAGGAACAGGATGGGAGGAGAAATCACAGGACCTCAGAGAGAAAGAGAGTGTGAATTCTCTTGGAAGCATTTGTGTTTCTTCATGGATTCCAGATGGCAGGTAATGAAGTGTCTCCATCACTGCTGTCTCCCTTGAGAAGGAGGTTACTGCACTTGGAGCAATACCCAGCTAGCAGCCCACTCACCCTTGTGTCCTCTTCCTTGGCTCCTGGTGCGTCAAGGGTCTGGTGGAGTTCTTCTTTAGGGAGGGATGTGAGGCTCTCCCTATCCCTGTCCCTGTCCTTCTTCCTCTCCCCAACCTCCCCCCCTCCTCTCTTTCTCTCCTACCTCCTATCTCTCCCCCCCGCCTTGTATACCTAAGCAATCTTGCTTACCCCGTTGCCTGTCTGGGAAGCCAAGGCAATTTTCACAAATGTGTCTGGGAGAGAAGCAATTTGTCTGGGCCTGCCAGTCAAAGAAGAGACTTACGATTTTTCAGCCAAAACAGAGTCCAGGTGGACAGTACCAGCCGTGTTCAGGGGAGGAGAGTGTGATCAGTCAGGGAGAGCACCAGATCGTTAGTTATTGAACCTGACAGTGCTCCAATGAAAATTGGGAGGGAACGGAGGGCTTGTGTGTCCTCTGAACCACAACCTCTACAGAGCAACATTTGAACAAGAAGTAAAGACACTGTGCTTATGGCCAGAGAAATGACTTCTAATATGGGGCAAGGAAGTGGAATAATTTACTGATGGAATATGTGGAGAGCCAGCTCACTCTCTTCTCTAGACAGTCTTCAAGGAAAAGATTTCAGAGATTATGGTGTTTTCAAATATTCCATTGTCTGGTCACATTACTGTTAATCATCATCAGAGAGGTGCTAGCCACCAGCTTAGAATCACGCCTGTAACCCTAGCTACGCAGGAGGCTGCGATCTGAGAATCACAGTATGAGGCCAGCCTGGACAAGAAAGTCTATGAGACTCTTATCTCCAATTAACCAGAAAAATAAAGAAAGAAATAAAAGCTTGGGGGACAATGCCCAGGCCCTGAGTTCAAGCCCCAGGACCAGCACAAGGGGGAAAAAAAAAAAGAAAGAAAGAAATCCTCAGTTATCTGTTCCTTGAGTTAATCTAATTTGGCTCAGATTGGTCCTTTCCAAGTGTTAGCGCCCTCAGCTGGAATACAGCAGCACTCCTGCCTACTGGGAAGGCAGTTTGGAGTCTTCAAAGGAACACATGGACAGTTGCTAGCCTAAGGTAGGCACTTCTTCAGTGGCAGCTGCAGATTTTCTTTAGTGGTGAGGGAAAGGAGTCTCAGAGCTGCAGTTAGCAGAAACTTCAGCAGCATTTATGCCAGAGCTTTTGCCTTAGAGGTGAGACAAGAGCAAGGGCAGGTATATTGAGACTCATCTAAAAATTTAGGTCTGGTCCACTGCCTGCTCAATGCACTTCCATACAAGAATCTGGAAAAGTTCCTTCTCAGGTTTTATCTGGAAAGTTAAACTAAAACCCGTGACTGAGCCTGGTGCCAGGAGCTCATGCCTATAATCCTAGCTCTTTAGGATATGGAGACCTGGAAGATCAGAATTTGAAGTCAGCCTAGGCAGAAAAGTCTGTGGGACTCAATCTCCAATTAACCGGTAAAATACTGGACCAGTGGCATGGCTCAAGTGGCAGAGCACCAGCCAGCAAGAAAGTTGAGAGTGTGAAGGGCCCTGAGTTCAAACCCTAATACTGGCACAGGAAGAATGAGAAAGAAAAGAAAAGAGGAGAGGGAGAGAGAGAGGGGAGAGGGGGAAGGAGAGGAAGAGGGGGAGCGAGGGAGAGAGAGAGAGGCAGAGAGAGAGAAGGAGAGAGGGGAATTGTGAAAGTGGAGCAATTTCCTAATTTCCGACAAACCTCTCTTTGGGTGAGCTGGTACCATTGTCTGATAATGGAGCCACAAGGGTTTTGTGTAGAGAAGACAAGGAGAATGAGAACTGAGTTGAAAACAAGCAATTCCCTATCACCCACCCAAATATTTTCAACTCCTCCTTCTCTTTCTCAGGGAGCAGACAATGGCCATTTCTTAAGTAGCTGAATATTGTCTAGAGAGAACTCGGCTGTATGAGACTGGCACAGGAAGAACTCTGCACACAAACCCTCCCCCAACCCTGCTGCCCTATTTTCTGAGAGCATAATGGGTAGTATTAAACAGGAGAGCCTTGAGGACACCTGAGCCCCCTGTCATCTCCTCAGCCCATTTGAGGAGCAAGTGAGACTGAGATTCCATGGGAGAGCTACGTGTCCCCAGCCGGCGACTCATCACAGAGAATCCATTGGTTACAGCTCTTCTTTGTCTTTCTTTCATCTACTTTTCTCCTTCCTTGGTTCTCCCTGTTGGGGAGCTGGCATCCAAAGGACCTAAGGATTCATTTTGTATTTGAAAAGAAAGTGTTGCCATCTGCTGGTCTGTGGAGCAGAAAGGTGGGGAGCCTGTTGAGTGATTGGAGGCTGTAGTGTGTTTACTTTTCTTCTCACTGACACAATCCTGATTGCAAGTTGGCCACCCTTACTGCATGCAATGGCATGGTGGATTGTTAAGAGAACAATGATAAATGGACACGTTGACATGTTAGTGACTTCTTGAAAAAGGCCTTTTCTTCTCCAGGGAAAATATTGAGTGTTCTTGATTTACAGTATTCAGCCACATAAAAACCTCTCACCATTAGAATATCCTTAGAACTGTTTGCATTTTTGTATGTCTCACATATAGGAGATAAATCCTTTTCTTTCCTTTTTATGTTGGTGGTGGAGCTTGAACTCAGCCTGGGCGCTATCCCTGAGTACTTTTTGCAGCAGTATCCTGTTTATTTTCCAGGATTTTATAATATTATGTGCACTGATTTACAGGTTTTTGTGGCCCAGCCTAATTGGATGTTTTGAGGCACAATCCTCTTCAAGCAGGCTATTCCTGCAGTGAAGAGTAATTCATCTCAGCTAAGTACTTTCAGGGACCAAATTACTTCCCATTGTACATGGTTCTGCTGGAGAAAGGGTTGCAGGAGACACGCTAGGAGTTGATGGAGGGCTTCAGTTTGCAAGTAGTAACTGCTTATTTGCGTTAGGAAAGCCCTTAGCTTTGTTAGGTTGGGGACTGGCCTTATTGGTGGTAATAATAATAATAATAATAATAGGCATTATTGAGCATATGAAGCTCTTTGTACACGCATTTTCACAAATGGTTGTGATGTAGAAACTCCTATTCTATTCATCTACAGATGATATCCACGACAGACAGGTAATTGGAACTTCTCAATCTTTTCCTTACTTCCTGTGATGAGCCTAGGAAATGATCATGTATATGGCTAGTAGAAGAAGGGAGCAATGAAGAAAAATGCAGGTTGCTCAGCAGAAGACATGACCAGTCTGGACCTCAGAGCCATCTCCCAGGTGCCTCGGGGCTGACAGCAACACTTTGGCACCCTGGAATTTTTAACCTGCTTGGGAAGCTCTGAATTCAAAACGTTTGCCAAGTCACACAGGAGTAAGTGACAGAGCAAGGCTTAGAATAGAATTGTTCAGCTGCAGAAACTAATGTTGTCTGGCTCCAAGATGCTAGATAGGGTTGAAATGTGTGTATGGCAATAGGCTACAGGCAATAGCCTGTATTTTATTTTCCTTTATTTTTAGTACAAAAAGAGATCTCGGAGGTTTGATTTTGGACTCAGGCCTGATGTCCTCTTGTAGCATTCATAGTTATTTTCCAGGCTTCTGTCTTCTCTCTTTGTGTAGATGTCTAGCCCTTTGTCTTGAGTCCTTTCCTGACATGCTTGGACCAAGAGCAGGCAGTCAGACCCGCCCAGCGCCACACCGGGCACTCTCACTGGGCATTCTCTGCAGAGTGCATGAGCAGCAGATGGTGGGCCCAAGCCTTCCTGAGTTTGCTGGAGGAAACTCTTTTTCACTATCAGCAGTCTGAGAAACTGGTAAATTTCGGTGAAAAAAAATGTGCTCATCTTCTCTGACATCCTTTTTCCTAGGCTGACAATGGAGCCTTAGATAGCAGAGCTCCATGAACTTGACAACACCTTTCGTGTCAGGGCTGGCAGGTGTCAGAAAGACACTTAGCTTAAAAGATATTTGCATGGGGGGGAAGACCAAGACGGGGGGTGGGTGGTAGGTGGGGGAGAGGGTAATGGGTACCAAGACATGTGAAAGGGTATCAATGTATGTGAATTAATGCACCTTCTATCTGGCAAATATCATGTAACCCTTTTATTAATTACAATAAAAAATATATATAAAGATATTTGCATGATCTAAATTACAGAGGTTTTTGAACTTGCAAAGTACTCTTGTAATTCATAGCATAGGGTAAGGTAAGACTCAATAAACGTGAGGGTTTCTTTGGTTCACTGATGAGTTTTTCAGTTTGGGAGTGAGATCACGATTCAAACTCACCCTAAGGTCCTCTGCACACACCATCATATACAAACTTTGGGAAGAGGATGGATTGGGGGGTAGATAACTTGATGATAGGGTTAAAAGAAAGAGGTTGTAGGAGGAGATGACAGAGTGGAGACAGACTCCAAGAAAGTTAGAGATAGAAAACTTCAGGAACCACAAGAAAAGCTTCACAATATCCCCAACCTGACCTGGAAAATCATTTGAATATTTCAGACCAAATTGACTTCAGCAAACTGGAGGCCTTAGGGCTCACATACCCACCATATCAATGGCTGTGTTTTCCTTTCAGTTCCTCTCAACTGGGTTTGGCAATTTATTCAGAGCATTTGATACCTTACATCAGATATTTTTCAATCACATTGGCTGTGGCCAGGTGTTGAGATTTTGGTAACTATAGGTCAAAGTTACAAGGAAGGACTTATGAGAAAACCTCCTAAAAGAGGGGTCGACAAGCTGGCAAATGATCTGATTCCAGACATGTTGAACTTGGGCATGCCAGCTGGGGCTCCAGCAGCCATCTTATGTCTTAAAGTTACCTGCAGATTGCACCAAGCATCTGGATGGCAGAGTAGAAGATATAACAGATCGAGTTCCCAAGATAATAAGCCACAGTGGTTGCCCCCCACTTTAGATTTGTTGAACACAAGAAAGAAATTAAATGATCTCTTTCTCTTTCTAAGAGGGTGGGTAGGGAGTCTTGAGCATGAAATTCAGGGACTGGCACTCTCATTTAGCTTTCTTGCTCATAATTGGTGTTCTACCACTTGGACCATGCCTACAGTTTAGCATTTTGCTGGCTGATTGAAGATATTGTCTCATGAACCTTGCTGCTCAGTCTAGCTTCAAACCATAATCCTTGGTGTCTCAGCTTCCTGAGAAACTAGGATTGTAGCTTCTGGCTCCCACTATATTTTTACCGCACCATATTTTATTAGATGTCTTTTGCCAATGATTTCTTACAGAGACATGATTTTTAAAAATAACTGTATTGCGCATGAAGCAGAGGGTGGATTCTGTGCATATCTGCTGTCATCTAATCCTTATCCAAATGCTTTGAGAGACGGATTTGAAGGGTTGTGATAACTGCATGCATTTAGGAGCCATTCAGGCCTACATTATCCTGCTATTCCTTTTTAATAATATTAAAAGAGAACTGGAGCAGGGGTGAGAATTAAAACCTGACACTATTCTGCTCCTCAAGTTCCTAAGAGCCTCTTGAGGCTAAGAATGGCCAGATGTCACTGGAATGGTGGCCCAACTTCCTTTCATCTCCAGCCAACTAAATCAGAGAATGTGCATACGCTATCCAACCTGCTTCCACCCTCAGTCTCCTCACAAAACTGCAGATGAGAATTAGGAAGAAGAAATGATTTCTTTTATCTGGTTTATACACCGGGCAATTTATAAAAGGGCATTTGGGCTGGGTGTGGGCTGGCTGTGGCCTAGGGAGTTTTTAAAGTGTAGACGAGTCCCTGTGCGCGAGGAGAAAGGCTCAACCTCAAGTACTTTGTCTGACAAGTTGCCCTTACTTGGGAGGGCTGCGGGCAGACCTTCCAGGGTGAGCCTGGGCAGTGCTTGTGCATTTAGATCTTATCAAATGGTAGAGAAAGCAAACTCTCTCTCAGATTTGCTTCATGCTATGAAGTGGTTTGCAAAACAGGGGGTGGGGCGCATAAGGACACATGGCCAAGAAAAATCCCCCAAGATTCTGCTGACAAAAGAAATTTTCGTTTAAGTTTGTTTCCTTCTTACTGTGATTATGGCTGCTATGGTAGACAGGTGCTAGCTCTTGCAGACTAGTCATTTTCAACTTCCCTCCCTCCCATCCTCTCTCTCTCTCTCTCTCTCTCTCTCTCTCATCTCTCTCTCTCTTCTCTCTCTCTCTCTCTGTCCCCCTCTCCCTCCCTCCCTCCCTCCTGCCCCCCCCCTCATCCCTAGGCTCTACCCTCCTCCAACTGAAGTAGAATTTGGGGGAGTGCAGCCTTGGCATCCACATTTTTAAAAACTAGAAACAGAATTAGAAGAAATTAGAAGCAAGAATTAAAAGAAAATGAAAGGGAAAAATTATAAATGAAGGGAAAGTATTTGCAGAAATACACATCTACTAAAAAAAAAAAAAAAGTATAGCCATTCTGGGTTTTGCTGGTTCATGTCTGTAATCAAAGCTTCTCAGAAAGCTGAAAGGTGGAGATTGTGCGATTTGAAGCTAGTCTGCCCAGGACAGTCCTCGAGACTCCATCTCCAATGCAGCAAAATGCTGGACTGGAGGCATAGCTCAACTAGTGGATCCAGTCAGGAGCAAGAAAATTAGGCAGGATCATGAGACCCTGAATTCAAGCCCCCCCCTCAATTTGTATCCACAATATACAAAGAACTCATGTATTAAGAGCTCTACATTATTAAAAGGTGGCAATAAGAAAGCAATAACTCCAATTTTAAAGTGGGAAAAAAAAATCTAATTAGGCATACGAATGGCCAATGATCACATCAAAAAGAAACTCAAGCTCATGGTCATTTGCAAGGAAGAAGATGCTCTTCTGCTTATTTATTTGTCATTTCTCCCCACCCCACTCCCTTGTCTGTCTCTTCCCTGCATCCTTCCCACTGAGCAATTCCGGAGAGTTAAAATAAAACTAGAGCCATTAGAACATAACAGGGAATGAGAAACTGGGAGACAACTGTATCCGTATTCAGAAACCAAAAAAAATCCCACCCCAAAAAAAACAAAAGGAGAAACTGTTACCACCGAGTCACGGCCTTAACTCTGATCTCCCTGGCATCCAAGGCAAAAAGGGAGCGCAGCTCAAATCCTTCCCGATAGGAATTGGCCACTTCATACTTTAGAGAAGTAAGATCCAGCCCGCGGCACGCCGCAGCCGAGACACTTACCCGACAGGATGGACGCCACGGCGGCGATGATGAAGGACACGATGACGCCAGGCCCTGCCATTTCCTTGGCCACCAGGCCAGACACCACGTACATGCCGGTGCCCACGCAGCTGCCCACGCCAAGAGAGATGAGGTCCACGGTGGTGAGCACCTGGGCCAGCTTGGTGCCGTGGGCTGACGTGGCCCCGGCCGCCCCGTCCAGCATGGACTCCACGGGCTTGGTACGCAGGACCCTGGAGCGCACGGCGTGCCACGCCGCCCCCCACTGCACCCGCCGCGGGTCCAGCGAGCCCGGGAGGCCGCTCATGGCGGGCGGAGGGGTGGGACCGGGGCTGCGAGGCCTGGCTGGATGCGTCTGCAAGGGGAGACAGGAGGAGAGGCATGAGCGCGCGTGGAAAGCGAAGGCCACGTCCCACAAGGCCTGGTGGTGTCCGCCCTGGAGTAGGCCTCGCTGGGGCCTGCCAAGGCCTGGGGATGCCCGGGACACAGTCCCATCCGAGGATGGCATCCCACTAGAGGGGTTGCTTTTGAACTTGACTCGGGGCATGGAGGTATCTGCTTCCTGTGGTCCCACCAATGGCTGTACAAGAGGGTTGAGGTTCACCTGCCCATTGTCTATTACCTGTCCATCACCCTCCTGCGCCCTCCCACCAACCACCTGCTCCACCAATCACGTGCGTCCCCCGCTTCTTTTCCACCTATGTGCCTCGAGGATCATGATTTTATGGGTCCAGCTTCCTTTGCCATTCATCATCCCCTGTACGTTTCAGAATCACTTCGTTAATCTGCTAAGGACTCCGAGGGTTTATACCCCCGCTTCCTGATGCATACACTGTACTCTAGTCAGATTGGCCATCCATAGATTGGTTTGTATATATTTGGGCGGTTGCATTTGGGGGCGGGGGTCTATGATTCATCTATGAGAGAAAGTATGTCCCCTTTGGCTTTCCAGGCTTGATTTACTCCACTCAGTATGATATTTTTCACATGCACCTACTTTTCTGCAAATGACATTATTTTATTATTTTATTCCTCCTGAGATTGACTAAAATGCCATGGCATAGAACCAGGTGACTTGAGGGGAAGGGACAGGAGGGGAGGGAGAGACAGGGAAGAATGAGGGAAGGGAAGACATTGATCAATACGCATGGATTTATAAAACAGCACGTTGGCTTGAAACCCCTTTGAACAACTACTTAAAAGTAATACAAACTAAAATTTTCATTGTGCATGTATATATTATATATGTATATACTTATGTGTGTAGATACATATCACATTTTCTTGATCTGTTCCTCTGTTGTAAGGCCTCTGGGCTGTTTCTATAGCTTGGCTGTTGTGGGTATTGCTGCAGTTGAGTGTGAGCGTGCAGGTGTGAGATGCTGCTCCTTGCTGTCAAATGTAAGATCTGGGAGGAAGGATTGTGACACTTTGAGTGGGGCTGAGATAGAAAGTGTGTGGCACAGTGTCACACCTCTTTCAATATCTTGCTTTTCTTTCCTGTAGTGACGGAGCTGAGCTGAGAACTTAATTTAGCTTCACCTGCATACACACACAGGAAATTTTGCATGGTCTTAATGTAAGTGTACAGTGAGTTTTCCTGTGGAATAAATCAAGGAAAGGTTGGGATTTGTTGAGTTTAGAATTGAAGTGGAGCTGTCCATCATTTCAGAAAGCCCACAGGGAAAGGCTACCGTCCTCCAGCACCGGGCAGTACCCCTGCACTTCCTGCCACTTCAGACAATGTCATCTGGCCAGGCCTGGGCATTTATATGTGGACATATTTTTATTATGGGAGGGTTATCCATGAATTTCACTTCAGGATGCCAAAGAAGGCATGACAAAATGTTTAAGAAGGCATGTTGAGATCTGTATTTCCCTCCCTCCCTCCCTCCTTCCTTCCTTCCTTCTTTCTTCCTCCCCCCCCCCCCCCATTTCATGTGGGTACTGGGTACTGACCTGGACTCAGGGCCTCAAGCTCTTTGATTATTTTGCTCAAGGCTGATGCTCTACCATTTTAGCCACACCTTTGCTTTTGGCTTTTGGGTGGTTAACTGGAGATAAGAGTCTCACAGCCTTTCCTGCCTGGGTTGGCTTTGTTAACTGGAGATAAGAGTCTCACAGCCTTTCCTGCCTGGGTTGGCTTTGAACCTCAATTCAGATCTCAGCCTCCTGAGTAGCTAGGATTTCGGTATGAGTCACCAATGTGAGGCTGTATTTTATAAAGTTTGAAAAAATGCAAAATGCAAATACTTTATGAAGCTACTTTTTCTTTCTTTCTTTCTTTCTTTCTTTCTTTCTTTCTTTCTTTCTTTCTTTCCTTTTTCTTCTTGTTGGTTGTGGGACTTGAACTCTGGGCCTGGACGCTATCCCTGAGCTCTTCAACTCAAGGCTGCCACCCTATCCTTTGATCCACAGTGCCGCTTCTGGGTTTCTGGTGGCTAACTGGAGATAAGAGTCTCACCAATTTTAGTGCCTGGGGCTGGCTTTGAACCACAATTCTCAGATCTGGGCCTCCTGAGAAGCTAGGATTACAGGCATGAGCCACCTCTCCTGGCTATGAAGCTACTTTTTTTCTTTTCTTTTTCTTTTTTTCTTTCTTTCCTTCCTTCCTTCCTTCCTTCCTTCCTTCCTTCCTTCCTTTCTTTCTTTCTTTCTTTCTTTCTTTCCTTCTTTCTTTCTTTCTTTCTTTCCTGCTTGCTTGCTTTCTTGCTTTCTTTTCTTTCTTTCTTTCTTTCTTTCTTTCTTTCTTTCTTTCTTTCTTTCTTTCTTTCTTGAACTCGGGGCCTGAGGCACTGTCCTTGGACACTTTTTGTTCAAGGCTCTGCCACTTGAGCCACAGCACCACTTCTGGCTTTTTCTGAGTATGTGGTACCAAGGAATCGAACCCAGGGCTTCATGCATGGTAGGTGAGCACTCTACCACTAGGCTACACTCCTGGCATTGAAGCTACTTTCTTTATAAGGCAAACTCTTTATAAGATTCTGTAAAGAATTTCTGAGGTATAGCCAAATGCTGATTCCAGGTGTTGTACTGATAAGCCCAGGACGTTTACATGAGTAATAAGCACCTGCTTATGTGATCTCATACTCTTCTCTTCCTCCTACTTAGAGAGAGTGTCTTATGATGTGACCCAGTCTGGCTTCAAATTTGCAATCCTCCAGCCTCAGTCTCTGAGTGCTAGGATTATAGGCATGTGTCACCACAGCTGACTAATGCTATTAATTACGAATATTATTAATTAGCACTACTTAGCACCTAATGTTGCAGTTTTCTGTTCTCAAGACATTGCAAATTCTAACTAATTAGGAGAATCAAGTGAGATGTGGCAGTTTGGTTCACAGAGTTTGGGTGACAGTACTCTGGCTAAATTTCCTTCTATATTCTAGAGTATCTGAATTTCTCCTCTTCCTCCTCCTTCTCCTTCCCCTCCCCTTCTTCCCCCTCTCCCTCCCTGTCCTCCTTCTCTTCCTCCTCCTTTTTATCTTTCTCCCTCTGCTCCTGTTCCTTCTTTCCAGATTGGTAAAGCAATATGACACATGTATAATGAAAAAGCTACTGGAATAGCAACTTTGGTGCAGTCTTATGGGAAAATAAATGTAAATATTCATTCAGTTTCAATTCATTCAGTGTACATTGAGTGCTTGTTATATAGCAAGTGTGGTGTTTGGCTCCAGGCTCTGCATGTTTGGTTATCAGCCTCCTCTGGCTTTCAGTCTAGCATGGAAGCAAGATGATGAGCACTAAAATCACAGAAGAAAGGAGAAGGCTTGTCTTGGGATTTGTGGGTGGGAGGTGGGACTTAGTATTATTTTCTTGTTACAAAACCTTGGCATGTTTATTTCAGAAAAATAATACAATATACATAACAAAAATGAGTAAAATGTTACTTGCTAGCAACAACTAATCACTGATCTTTAATTTATATTCTTTCAGACCCTTTTCTATATGAATATGTGAGCATATCTTTTGTTCTTATTGTCAGGGTGATGGTTTACAGTTACATTAGTAAGGTAGTAGTTGCATTACTTCCTGAACATTGTTACCTCTTCCCATGTTTTTCTCCCACTTTCCCTCTCCTCACCCCCTCCAAGTTGTAACGTTAATTTCCAACATATTGTCTTGCGGATATCATGGTTACATTGGTTCACCCTTTGTCCTTTATCCCATCATCTTGTTTTTCCCCTTCCCTTCCCTAATTTGAATAAACAAATAAATGTATTTACAATATACCAGGTACCAAAGTCAGATACAGTAATAACGGGATAAACCATAAGCAGGAACAAAAAATAAAAGTGAAAAGAAATAACTTCATGCAGGGTGCTGGTGGCTCAGGTCTGTAATCCTAGTTACTCAGGAGGCTGAGATCTGAGGATCGTAGTTCAAAGCCAGCATGGGCACCAAAGTCCATGAGACTCTTATCTCCACCAGAAAACAGGAAGTAGCATTGTGGCTTAAGTGGTAGACCATTAGCCTTTAGCTGAAGAGCTTAGGGACATAGCCCAGGCCCAGAGTTCAAGCCCCACGACTGACCAAAAAAAAAAAAGGAAAAGGAAAAAAAGAAAAAAGAAAAAGAAAAGAAATAACTTTATATAGTACATTAAAAACAACAATCGCATGAAAGTAAAAAAAAAAGCTGAAAAACAACAACAACCACAAAGATAAACCTCTTGTTTCCATATCCTGGAGTTCACTGCACTTAGCATCATCCTATATGGCCATATGTACATAGCTTTTAAGCTATTGTGATCCTCTGCTTGGAAAATCCTAGATGTATACTAATTATTTTCAATTAGGGAAACCATGGATTCTATGTTTCTTTGGGTCTTACTTACTTCCCTTAAGATGATTTTTTCCAGTTCTTTCCATTTTCTTATGAATGGGGTGATGTCATTCTTTCTGATGATAGCATAGAATTCCATTCTGTATAAATACTACATTTTCTTGATCTAGTACTGAGGGGCATCTGAGTTGGTTCCATATCTTAGCTATCTTAGTAAGTAATGCTGCAATGAACATGGTTGTGCTGGTAGGTTTAGTGTGGCCTTGTTTCTGGACGATTGGGTAAATTCCCAAGAGTGGAATTGCTGGGTCTTAGGGGAGCTCTATGTTTAGTCATACTGCTTTCCACGGTGGTTGAACAAGTTTACACTCCCACCAACATTGTAGTAATTCCCACCAGCCTCTGTTGTGATTAGCTTTCTTGGTAATGGCCATGCTAACTGGGCTGAGGTGGAATTTTAAAGTTGTTTTGATTTGCATTTCCTTTATGGCCAGAGAGAACGCATCTATTTGTATGGAATTTTTAAAAATAATATGATCATAAGCTGGCCACTGGTGGCTCATACCTGTAATCCTAGCTACTCATGAGGCTCATATTTGAGGATCAAAGTTTAAGCTAGCTGGGGAAGAAAAAAATCATAGAGACTTAATCTTCATTAATCAGCAAGAAGCAAGCCATGGAGTTGTGACTCAAATGGTAGAGCTCCAGACTTAAGCAAACAACAGCAACAACAGCAACAAAACAAAGCAAAATAAAACAGATGAGAGTGTGAGGCCTTGAGTTCAAGTCCCCAGTACTGGCACTAAATATATAAATAATAGGAACATATCATTTATTCTGACTTAAAACTTTCTTGTTTGCCTTTGTAATGGGTAAGAATATTTCCTCACATCTATAGTTTGGGAAATATTTTTAAAAAACTGAAGAGCAACTTGACTGTTATGATTTCATTAGTATTACTCAGAAAATTGGATTGTTAGCTTTAGTTTGTTCATTCATTTACTCATTCACAAAATACACAGGACATTTTGCAAAAGTCCAACCAGTCTTCGCAGCATTTGTTACAGTAAATCAAGTATCCAATGTCTTGTTTAGTTGGAACTGATGTGTGATGTGGAGAAGCAAGACAACTCATAATCATCCTAGAGAGGGAGACGGCAGATTACAGGTTGAACTGCATCTCCTGGAAATTGATATGCTATGTCCTAACCTTTGGTGTGCAGCACTGTACTTTACTTGAAACTACAGTCATTACAGATATAATGACTTCAGCAGGAATGAGGTAATCCATATCAGAGCAAGGTGAGCCTAGCGCTGCGTGCCTAGTATCCCTATACAAAGGGAAGATTGGAACCCATGCACACACACATGCACAAAGAGAACACTGAATATGAAAGCAGAGATTGGAGAGACTCCATAAGCCAGCAAACACTGAGAATAGTTGTCAAACAACGAAAGGAGCGATTCTTCCCATACATCCAAGCTTCAGCCTCCAGAAATGGAATATTATACAATTCTGTCATATAAGCTACCAGTGTACAATACCTCTTTGTAGCAGACCAACCTATAGAGAAACTAAGACATGGGGGGAAGGTCTTTGCAGACATGACATTGGTTCCTGAGTGAGTAGGAGATGGCAGTGCCAGGTGTGAGGGCAGAGTGCTGTTGGCAGACTGGTCACTGGGGATCCACTATTCCTGGAAGCCTATGAGCCCATAACCAAGCATTCTTCTCAGAAAGTCCCTATTACCTGCCTACCACCAGCTCCTAAGGACATTCCTGACAAATCCTGCCCCTCCCATTCACAGAGGAGGGGAGAAAAGGAGGTTCCCCCTCCTCCGCAGCCAAAATAGACTATTAATTTCTGGGTCTCACTGCCCACCCCTGTGAGGGGCCTTTCTCTTTTGCTTTGCAATAAACTCTCTTTGCTTGAGTTGTTCTGCTGTACCTGACTTTCTTTCTATACTGTTTCAGAGAACAAGGAGACACTTGTTAGCATGCCAAAGGTGACTGCACACAAGAATGCCATACACAGGATGGAAGAGGACAAACTGTCAGCAGGGTCTAGAAGGTCCCTTTGGGCCACTGGAAACAAGACAGAGGCCCTGTAGCATGAAATGCCAGTGGCTTCATTGCCAGGCTTGTTTTTTCTTATTCTTTCCGTCTCTTCCTCCTCCTCCTCCTTCTCCTCTTCCTCCTCTTCTTCCTCCTCCTCCTTTTCTTCCCCCCTCTTTTTGGTGCTGGTACTGGTACTCAGAGCCATATGGTCTCACTTTAAGTTTTTGGTCATGGTTGGTCATGGTCATACTCTACTACTTAAGCCACACTTCCACTTGTGGCTTTTTGCTGGTTCATTGGAGTTAGAGGCTCGTGGACTTTTCTGTCTAGGCTGCCTTTGGATCTTTATCCTGAGATCTCAGCCTCCTGAGTGCTAGGAATACAGGTGTGAGCTCCCAGCTCCTGGCTCATTGCTAGTTTTATGAACGCCCTTCGCAGTGTCTCTCAGAAATTTGGGCATCTATGTGCCATCCCAGAGTCCCTATTCAATTCCTTCAAGGCATGTCTATGTATGGGGATTCTGAGATTCTTTCCAGTTCTAGCACAGCAGGGTTTCATCTCCACACCCCACATTAGGCACAAGGCCTCATTATATCACAGAGGGCTTGAGTGCAACGGGTCCTCTGGTTTCGTGTTCCATCCTGAGCAGCTGGCTTTGTCAGTCTCCCTGTACAAACTATAACTGTGAATGCTTCTATCTCTGAACACTGAAGCCCCATTCCACGGGCACTTATCCTGGCCAATCTTTTATTGGATACCGTTAAATGGACAGTGAGAAATAAGCCAGGCATACAAGGGAAGGCAACAGCTTCCATCTGCATTCCATATTCCTAATAATTAGAAATTATGGTGAAAATATGGCTCATTAAATAGAACAAAGGATGGAGGTGTCACCAATTGCTTCTTGATTCAATTCCCTCCATGCAAAGCCTCTGAGCGCTTGCTTTATTGATACAAAGGGCCTGCGAGTGGGGAGAATTTCCTTTTTCTGTAGGAAATTTACTGGCTAGAACAAAATGTACGAAAGAAAATATGTTCCAAGGTGACTATTGACAATATCCATATTCATCATCCCCAGATTATGTTAATCAAAGATAGTTTTGGAAGCTCACTGCTGTTGTCTTTTCAACATGAGCAATAAATACGTGTTATGCTTTCTCTAGCACTAACTCAAGTTTTTCAAAACACTTCATGGCTCTAACAAAAAGGCGGGCAGAGCCTCTGGGAGGAGAAAGTCACCATTGTGGTGTTTGGTGATGCGTCTGAAGGTTCATGAGTAAATCTGTTTTGTTTCAGGATTGAAGATTACGGTTTAGAAGTTCGTTGAATAGGTAGGATTATCGAATTCAATGGAAGCCTACCTTTGGAAGTGAGGAGAGGAAGGGAAGCAAGCCTTACAAAACAATAAACCACCTTAAATCACTGCTGCCTGAGTTTGCAAACACACTAAGGGATTGTATACAGCAAATCCTTTCTTGACGCAGGTTTGCCTTCTGCAGGGCATCTGGGAATGCTGGCTGCCAGAGGCGCTTGCTCACATGGCTGGATCATTCTCATTGCTATGGAATTCTTCTCTAATCAATATTCCCAGACAAAAGCCAGAGAGAAACGTCTCCTCTGGCTCAACCAAATCCCTCCCACTCGTGTACTGAGGTCCACAGATTCTCTCTCCCCCAACCTTCCCGCTTCTCTTCCTGCAACCTGAGCACCTAGCTCCCCGGGAAGGAGCCAGGCTCCTGAGGCTTGCTGGGTACACTGGGCAGAGCCTCACCATGCTTCAGTATTGCCATCTACAACATGAGAGGACAATGGCATCTAGTGCCCAGCGCTGTGCAGACAGCGAAGGACTGAATGAGAGTTTTAGCAGGGTGAGCGCCAGCCAATATTTTGCTCCTCTGGCCTCTGATGAGGTCTTTTTTTCCCCACTGCTGACTTCTGATCTACTCTACCACCCCCAGAAAGCTCCCTGAGAGCCCTTAGACTTATCCAAACTATCTCTTCCCTCCTTCCCTCCCTCCTTCCATCCCTCCCTCCTTCCATCCCTCCCCCTCCCTCTCTCTCTCTCTCTCTCTCTCTCTCTCTCTCTCTCTCTCTCTCTCTCTCAACCGTGTGTTAGTTCAAGGACTTGAACTCAGGGCTTCATGTTCTCACTTGGCTTTTTTCCACCAGGCTGGTGCTCTACCACTTGAGCCACACCTCTGCTTCCAAGTTTTTTTTTTTTACATTCCTGGGCTTGAGCTTAGGGCCTGAGCACTGTCCTTGAACTTTCTCAAGGCTAGAGCTCTATCACTTGAACCTCAGCACTATTTCCGGCTTTTTTTCTATGTATGTGGTACTGAGGAATCGAACCCGGGTCTTCCTGCATGCTAGGCAAGCACTCTACCACTAGGCCAAACTCCCGGCCCTGCTTCCAAGTTTTTATTTATTTATTTATTTTTTAATATATTTTTTATTGTAATGTATAGAAGGGTTACATGATATTTGCCAGATAGATGGTGCATTAATTCCCATACATGGATACCCTTTCACATGTCTTGGTCCCCATTTCCCTCCCCCCCCACCCCTACCCCTCATCTTGTTTCCCCCCTTCCCTATCCAATTTCAATTAACCAAATACAAATATATCCAATATATCAGGTAACAAAGTGAGATACTGTAACAATATGAGATAACCAAGGGACAGCAAAAGAGATGAGAGATACCTTAAGAACAACAATCATTCATTATATGGCTTATGTTTCTATATCCTAGAGGTCCTTTCATTTAGCATCATACTCTATGGCCTTTTGTATCAAGGATTTGCTCTATTGCAAATCTCTGCTAGGAGAGCCCAAGGTTTCTACTGATTATGACAAATGAGGGAAACCATTGAGCCTATGTTCCTTTGAGTCTGGCTTACTTCACTTAATATGATCTTTTCTAAGTCTTTCCATTTCCTAACAAATGGGGCGATGTCATTCTTTCTGACGGCAGCATAGAATTCCATTGTGTACAAATACCACATCTTGTTGATCCACTCATCAACTGAGGGACATCTAGGTTGGTTCCATATCTTTGCTATGGTAAATAGTGCTCTAATGAACATTGTTGTGCTGGTTGCTTCCAAGTTTTTGCTGGCTAATTGAAGATAAGAATCTTCATGAGGATTTGTCTGCTGGAGTTGTTTTTGAACCTTGATCCTCAAATCTCATCTACTGAGTAGCTAGGATTACAGGCTTGAGCCACCACTGCTCAAGGGCTTTTCCTACTGAAACTCTCCTGGGGTCTTCCTGGCTGCAAATTGTACAGCTTGGTACTTCCGGTTACTTTTTTTTTTGCAAACTTGAGAGATTGGCATTCTTCTTCCTGTTCCTCCTCTCTAGGGGCTCCTCAGCAGATTCCCTGGGCCTTTTGGGTGTTCATTCTCCTATTCCCCCACACAATGGTGGGTGTTTAGGATATGGTGAGTCCATTTGCAGTTAGCCCCCATCCCTGAAATTATGATCCCCTTCTGACCTTGGTGCCTGGAGCTGCTGGCTCAGACATATTTGATGGTGGGTTCTTTCTCAAAGACTTTGCTCCTGTTGCTTTTCTCTTTCTTCTGAAGTCATCAGCGATGGCTTCCTGTTTACACCCCATCTGTGGATGTGCTTGCATATCAATCACTCTGACTTTCCACTGGGAAGCCAGGCACAGGCCAGATGTAATTGAGTCTCAGGGAATTCTCAGCCCTAACGAAACACCCTAGTAACTTGTTTTGAGTTTTGTGCCTCAGGAATGCATCCACTGTCTGCCATTTTGCTCTCTGTAACTGCCCATCAGCATCGGTCTGCTTCTAAAATAGTTGTCATGTAGATGAAGAGGGTTCTGAACCCCAAGTTTCACTCAGTTACACAATGACATTTGTGTCTTGTGGTGCCTTTGTTCCAGGCAATGGGTTGGCTTTAAGACTTTTCCTAAATTGGGCCTGTGAATCTACTATACATGTCTTCTCATTCTGGGATTCAGGCTCAAGGAACAACCCCTATTCATCACATGTTTCCTTCTGATGGCCTAGCCCACCTTAGGCCCCCTTCTGCTGCCAGTGGGAAGTGCCATTTCTGAGGATTCAGTATTGATTCTGAAGTCTGTGGGCACAGCCCCACACTCTTGGTGCCATCAGATCTATTCTCCTCTTAAAGGAGGCAGGTGAGTGAAAAAATTCTCCACTAATCAGATTTCATCAGGAAATTCATCTATTACAGGGGACAGGCCATGCAAGAAAATTAGTTAATCCTTTGCATGCTACCATGATAGATTTAAGAAGTTGTTTTAGAATACTCATTACGGAAGTATTTTGCTTTGTACTCTATGTTTCAATCTACAGAAGCTATTATGCTTAGAAGAGAAATTATAATTAGATACAGAATATTGGAAAGCTTATGTTCAAGGTGGTGTCAGGGGTACAAGTGTGTACTGTTTGTACTTCCAGATCCTCTTACCAGTCTGCTAACTGTATCCTGGCAAGGGAACTGGCACGGAGCCTATCAAAAGCTCCCTAGCCCTCTGGTTGAACTGGTCAATGTGGGAAGGAGTGATCAGGGAGGCAGAAGAGAGGGAGGTGAAGTATTTGTACCTAGCTTTTTCTTCTAGGTGAGTAAGTGTTGGCTGTATCCATCCTGTAGAGATCACACCTCCTTCTAGGAGGTACTCTCCATACAGCTCCTCTTATGCTCTGGTCCTCATAACTCTTTTTAACCCTTGTTGTTTGGGGCAAACATTGATACCCTTTCTCATGTCTTGGTCCCCATTTCCTTCCCCCACCCCCGCCCCCTCATCTTGTTTCCCCCCTTCCCTATCTGATTTCAAATAACCCAATATGCATATATCCAATATATCAGATAACAAGGTGAAATACTGTAACAATATGAGAAAACCAAGGGACACCAAAAGAGATGAGAGATAACACAGTACATTAAGAACAACAATCACTCATTATATGGCTTTTGTTTCTATATCCTGGAGGTCTTTTCATTTAGCGTCATACTATATGGTCTTATGTATCTAGGGTTTGTTCTAGTCTCTCTTTTAAAATTGTTATTATAAAGGAGATGCACAGAATTGGAGTTATCTCTTAACTGTAATGTTTTTTACCTAAAAATTGAGAGTACTATGAAGGTGAGAATCTTTCTCTGGAATTCTTGGAGTCAGAAGTTTTGAAGTTTTTCAGATTATAGAATATTTGTCACAATAAGTCACCTTGGGGACAGAATATTAAGTATAAATATGAGAGAAACAGAGAGAGAGAGAGAGGGAGGGAGGGAGGGAGAGAGAGAGAGAGAGAGAGAGAGAGAGAGAGAGAGAGAGAGAGAGAGAGAGAGAGAGAGAGAGAGAGAGAGAGAGAGAGAGAGGAGAGAGAGAGAGAAAGGGGGGGGATAGAGCTGGCGATTGAACTGAGAGAGAGAACTGGACCTTTCACTCCTGCTTGACTTTTTCACTCAGAGCAGTGCTCTAGAACTTGAATCATACCTCCAGTCCAGCTTTTTGCTGGACATCTGTGGGGGTACACTGCACCCCCTTTGGGCCCCCTAAAAACAACTCTTACCTTGAATATATATCTTTTTCTATTACCATACTCTATGTCACCTCTCCTTTTTGTTTTAAAACAAAAACTTAACCTAACCAGTATCGACCTCATGTGTCTCAAAATGCAGTCTGGAGACGTATCCTCCCAGCTACTTGCAGACATACAGCTCATGGGCCTGGCATTGAGATGACTTAGCCCAGATCACATGCCAGGCCATGCAAGTATTCTGAGTACCAGGCCAATGCTTTCCCCTCTGATGTGTATTCAGGAGGTGAGCACAGTAGCTAGTATTCTTTTTTTTTTTGTATAATATTAAGTTTGGTCTATGCAAGGCGTGATCTCCAGAGGAGATTAGTCCACTTGTCCACTTGTCTATATGTGATGTTCTTTGTACATTTTTTTCCCTTCATGCCAAGGGAAGAGAACAGGGTGATCTTGTCTCTCAAAGCTTTTCCAAGTGACTTAGCCTCAAATGAAATTTCCTTTTCCCAGTCTGGAAGCTCTAGCTTCTTCTAAATACATTTATTCACATTATAACCCAGCTAGTTTCCTGAGGGCTGCTCAGGAAATTTTTTAAATGGATAAACTCTGCAGCTACTCAGCCTGGATACATTAAATAGAATCTCGCTTAGAGAAGCTCCTTTCTAAGCAAGCAAGTGAATTTGCACAACTGGCTTTGTGCCTCTGAGTATGCAGCCTAGAGTGGAAATGTGCTTTCTCCACATACTGTGCCTCAGCTCACCTAGGCTGCATGTATTTTAGCTTTGGCAATTTGGGAGGCTGTCTCTTAGGTTTACTTTCACAACACTAAAAGACAATTTCTAGCATTCTAGAGTTTGCATAATGTTAATTGAACAGGTCCATCAAATTTTGAAAGCGGTCATTTTATATGACACAATAATACACAGATAAATGCCATTGCAATTTTCTTGATATGGGTTATTACATGTGCTCCATGACAAAGCCTGACTCTAACAAATCCATTCCATTCTGCTCTTGGCTTATACAAATATATACCATTTGCCTTAATGGGTTCAGGTGGATTTTCTTTACATATTTTTGGAACACATGGCAAATACCTGATGTTGTGCACGAGCTGAACACCAGAAGATTTTCCGCGCCCTTCCGGAGCTCTCAGGCTAGCTGGGGCAACAGGCACGCAGAGATACTGGGCTTCACTCACTGTAATGTCTCCCTCTTTCCCTCACCTTCTTGTCCTGTTTTTCTCACCGTTCCCACTAAAGCCATCCACATTTCCAGGATTCCTTGAGATTCAGCTTTATCTCATCTATTACTAAATATATGTCAATCACTTGTGCCTCCTCCTTTTTCTGATTTTTCTAGGGAACCATTCACTGAGTACATATACCCACATTGCCTTCTGCAGATTGTTCAACAATCAGGGGTTAAGGTTTATTCTTAATGCCCTCCATTGATTTTTGCAAGCAACATGAAATCTCAAGCCCTACCAACGATGGCCTCCAGGGTCTAGACAAGGTATCCATTTCAGCTCTGAGTCCATCTCGTGGTAGGCTCCTTCTTGGTTGCACCGCAGTGATTTCCTTTCCATTTTTTATACATACCAAGCCCTCTGCAGCCTTACAGTAGCTACTTATTCTTCCTCTCTCTCTCTCTCTCTCTCTCTCTCTCTCTCTCTCTCTCTCTCTCTCTCTCTCTCTCTCTCTCTCTCCCCTTGACTCGGGTCTTTGCATGATACACTCCTCATGATTCTTTTAAAATGTGACTTCTATAGATATTTTCGCTCCATCTGACCTGTAAGTGGCTCTATCTATCTATCAATCCCACATATTTTTAATAATTATTCTGCTATGACATCTATTTAAATGACCATCTTTTCATTGTATACCTCTTTCTAGACTAATTTCTTTGAAGTTAGGAAATCTCTTGTCTTCTGAGGAATCTCTACTTGAGCAAGTACTTCCCCAAAGAAGGCGACCAACCAATCTTCCATAGTACTTGAGAGAATATTGTGCACAAAATAATTCTTTATAGGAAGATACCATTTCCAAAAGGAGTTTGAAATAAGACCTGACTTTTTGAAGCATCTGTTGAAACATAAGATGATTTTTTGCTAACCACTCTGGGCATAAAAATCACAGAGCACAAAACCTTAGGACTCATCTGGTCTGAGCTCCAGATTTTTTTCATGTATTTTTATTGTAATTAATAGAAGGGTTACATTATATTTGCCAGATAGAAGGTGCATTAATTCACTTACATTGATATCCTTTCTCATGTCTTGGTCCCAATTTTCCTCCCCCCACCCCCACCCCTCATCTTGTTTTCCCCCCTAACTTTCTTCTCATCAATGTCTCCATAAATCCTTTTGGGACTCAGATTATCTAGAAATATTTCTGTCTAATTATAAAGAAATGATCTCCATTTTTATCCTGTTGCTATTAATTAGCTCAAAAGAATACTGAATTGAAAATCTACAGTCTTATAATATGAAAATATTTAAGAGTGTAATATTAAAATTTAGAGTTCCAGTTTGTGTGTGTGTGCTGGTACTAATGCTCAGTACCAAGGCCTAGGGGTTATCCCTGAATTTTTTTTTTTACTCAAGTCTAGTACTCCTTGGACCATAGCTCTACTTCTGGCTTTGTAGTGGTTAACTGGAGATATGAGTTGCATGGGCTTTCTTGCCCAAGCTGGCTTGAAACTCTGATCCTCAGATTTCAGCTTCCTGAGTGTTAGATTACAGGCATGAGCCACTAGTGCTTGACTAGAGATATACTTTGTAATGTAGAGATCTCATGTAGCTCCTTGGACACCTCACATTTACCCAATAAGTGAAGTTATGTATTTTACTTTTTAATTTTATTTAGTAAAATAGGGTTGCCTAAATAAGTACAAATCTTATAAAATAGGAAATATGTAGCACAGAAGAAAAGGCAGCTTTTAATCTTGGCTTCATTCTTTGGCAGATGGGAGGAAAATAACAGATCTTTTGACAGCTTGTCAAAGATCAATTTAAAATACTTTTTTAAGTGGAGTTTTCCATTGCCTTGTAGATGCATTGTTCATTTTAGGCTGCTAGAGTCTCCTTTGAGGAAGGTGCTTACTCAGGCCTCAGGGCACACCCTAGATTCCTAGCCCCAGCCCTCAGAACTCCTCTCTGCAGACAGGTTCCCTTTTCACATAGCATCATGTGTTTCCATTAGGAAAGCGGAGAGCTAAAAGAGCATTGCTCAGCTCAAACAGCCCTGCTTGCAGACACATGCCAGACTTCACTTGGTGATGTTTAAAGGAATTCCCAACCTAGCAGCCATTCAACTGATCCGCGATTGCCTCTATACTATTGAGTTCAACATCTTCAGTGAGGGTTTTTGTTTTTCTTAATTTTGAGGTGTCCCAGGGCCTGCTAGGCCAGGTCTCAGCCGTTCAGCCACATCCATAGCTGTAATGTATTTTTATAGAGTATAATAAGGAGCAATTGTAGATGAAAGTATAAATATTCAATATTATGACTAATACTACAAAAATAAAGCCAATTCAAAGAGATGTTTTCAACTGGGCACTGTATTATGGAGTTCTGCCTGTAATCCTAGTTACTCAGGAAGCTGAGATCTGTGGATACCAGATTGAAGCCAGCGCAGGCAGAGAAGTCCAGGCAACTCAGTCTCCAACTGATCATTCAAAAGTCCAAAGTAGAGGTGTGTGGCTTAGTAGTAGAGCAACTCGCCTTGAGCAAAATGCCAAATGAGAGCACAAGGATCTAAGTGAAAACACCAATACTACCACACACACACACACACACACACACACACACAGAGATTTTCATCATATAAAGATAGTAGTTAAAAAAATAAAAATACTCATTTCTAGTAAAGGAATGATTGCCACAAACTTCCAGTCGGTAAACAAGACAGTTGTGTGTGAAGTGAACTAAGGCAAAGCACAGCAGTAGAATTGCAATTGAAACTGAAATCACCACATGTAGCCAGCGGCCATTGCACTGGACTACACCACTGTACCGTATGTGCTTACTACCTCCGATAACACCTGGAAGGTGGTGGGAGCCCTGGAAGAGGTTACTGAGCCTGCGTACAGCTGGAATTAGGGGCTAGGAAATGGAAGAACCAAGATGGCAGCTTCAAGGGCCACCTGCCCTGGCTACTGGCCATGTTTGTCCCTCTCTCTCCTGGATGTCACTCTCTTGGCTCTTCATCTTTTTCCAAAGAGGATATAAGAGAAGATCCCTCTCTCTTCTCCCCTCTCCATCAGCTTATTTTCCCTTCTTCCATTATTAATGAAGTAACAAGAGGAGAGCACCCGAGGTCCGCATGAAGGCCTCTAAGGTGGCCCCACTCACTGACCAAACTGGAGCAAGTCAGCTTGATATCCAGTGGTGTTCTCCTCTTCACATCTTATGGCTAAAATCCCCAAACCGTTCTTCTTCTGGCTGTCTTTCTTTTAGATTACTCTTCTTCCCATCCTGCCCCATTCTTCCTTCGTGAGTAACAAATGTATGCATTACACAAAGTAGTCTTTGGTTAAAGTGATGCAAGTTGTATCTCCTTCAAATTTGGCTATTTCAAGTTTACTCTCCCTTGCAAAACAAACAAAACCGTTGCTTCCCTTAGATTCCTAATAGTTAATGATTCCAGAAAAAAAAACCTACAATGTTTTTATGTTTATGTTTATGGTTTCTCTCTTAGACAATTCTGAATAAAGCAACTCCATGTCAATCAATGAGTAGAGTAAGTGTGTGATAATCTCCCATGACTGTTAGCTTTCCTCTACCTTGACACGGGACTTAGATGTATAGGACACTTCATTTCAACCTCTAGGTAAATTCAAATACTGCTCCCACCTGGGTTTAAATCATCCAATCTTTTCCCCCTCCAATTGGCACAAATGAATTGCACCAAGTCACTGTGATCTATTCTTTGTTTCTTTGTTTCTTTCTTTTTCTTCCCTTCTTTCTTTCTTCCCTTCTTTCTTTCTTCCCTTCTTTCTTTCTTCCCTTCTTTCTTCCTTCCTTTCTTTCTTTCTTTCTTTCTTTCTTTCTTTCTTTCTTTCTTTCTTTCTTTCTTTCTTTCTTTCTTTCTTCTTTTCTTCCTTTCTTTCTTCCCAGTCCTGGGTCTTGAACTCAAGGCCTGAGTACTGTCCTTGGGCTTTCTCAAGGCTATAGCTCTACCACTTGAGCCTCGGCACTATTTCTGGCTTTTTTCTATGTATGTGGTACTGAGAAATCAAACCCGGATCTTTGTGCATGCTAGGCAAGCACTGTACCACTAAGCAAAACTCCTGGCCCTTGCTGTGATATTTCTATTCATGCACATACACTACTTAGATCAAATTCACTTCTTTGTTACCTATTCCACCTCAGGCAATGTTTTTTAGGTTTTAGAATAGAAGGAATCTTAGGGCTTTAGCAGAAAGTAGCTTGCTCATCTAATAAGCAAGAACAATCATTGTCTACTTAGGGGATGAAGACTCACTCAAGCTGAGTACTGGTGGCTCATGTCTGTCTGTAACTCTAGCTACTCAGGAGGCTGAGCTTGAAACCAGATGGGTTGGGTAAGTTTGCGATGACCCTTGCTTCCAATTAACTAGCCAAAAATAAAATATGTGGAGAAGTAGCAAGCGTGGTAGAGTGCCAGCCTTGAATAGAAAAACTAACAGACAGCACCCAGGTTCTGAGTTCAAGCCATAGTACTGGCAAGAAAAGAAAAAAAGAAAGAAAGAAAGAAAGAAAGAAAGAAAGAAAGAAAGAAAGAAAGAAAGAAAGACTTCCCCAGCCTCCAGGCTGACAGACCAGCTCTAATGTTACTTGGTAGGCGGAAGCAAGGCAGTGTTTCCAGTGACCTGGAAAGCAGAGCTGCTAGAAGATAGCTGAGGGGGTGACTGAGGGGAATGCACTTTTAGGGCAATGAGAATATGGGCGGAAGGGTATTTCTGTGAGTGTCTCCTTGGTGACATATCCTGAATTTCACAAAGGAAGTGTGCACTGTGCTGCTACATCTAGTCCATTTGTCCTTAATAGGTATTCCTGGGCTGGGAGCGTGGCCTAGTGGTAGAGTGCGCACCTAGCATATAGGAAGCCCTGGGTTCGATTCCTCAGTACGACATACACAGAAAACCCCAGAAGTGGTGCTGTGGTACAAGTGGCAGCTTACTATGCTTGCACAAAAAGTATCTAAGGACAGTGCTCTGAGTTCAAACCCCGGGACAGAAAAAAAATGTTTTCCTGATGTTTGTGGTTTCCCATTTCTATTGATTTTTTTAGATGAAAACCAGTTCACATGGTGAGGTGAGTGGAAGAGAAAGAGACTAGGAAGAAATTTGTTAATTTCTCATGAGAGCATGAAGCCCTGAGATCAACGCCTAGTTTTGGTGCGTGCACACACACACACACACACACACACACACACACACACACACACACAAGCTGTTCATTTAAATATCTCAATATGACATTTGTCATGATCTCAGCAACTTAAAATCCCCACAGGTATCCTCAGTTGATCGTCCTGGGGCAAGGGCATTTAACCTAGACAGCAGAATGAAGATGGAGCCTTGTGAGAATAGACCACTTCCCCTGGTCACCACCAGGTTTTACTTTGTTCACATGAGCAGGAGAGAAATTGCACCCAGATCCATCAGCTACAACAGCATCTTCTCTTAACTGGAGACAGAGTGCTGAGAATGAGAGCACATTGAAAGCCACTGAAGCTCTCCTCAAGTAATCTTTGTAGCAGGGCAGAGGCCAGATAGGAGAGAGCCATGGTTCAGAGAGATGCAGAAAGCTAGGGATGCTGGGGTTCTGTCTGTTACAATTTTACATACAGAGGAGAAAGGATGAGCAGACTGGTTATCACTGAAGAATGGTTGTGACTGGGGCATGTGGGTATAATGAAACCTTAATCTGAAAATAGGTCAATGATCCTCAATTCTATTAGCCTTAGTGTCACCATTTTAATAGCATTCCATTGTATTACCAATGTGATGGGCCCACTGCATCTGGAAGTGAAGTTCATAGATGATATAACCAACCCACAAGTATTCTTTAAGACAGAAATCAATATACAGTACACTCACTGTAGTATGAAGAAGAACTAGAAGGCAATTAATCTATAATAAAATGCACTTCAAGCTGTAAATGCTCAAGCACAAAATAAATGAAGTGCTTATCTTCGCATTTATGCATAGAATCACTGGGACTGCAAAAGCCAGAGACGGTTAAGTTGTGAAATGGTGTGGCAAAAGCTATGGGGAAAGTGATTTTCTGAAATGGTAAATAAGCATAAATGTCCATTCTAAACCTGATATAGCCTTTCCCTGAGTTAGTTGCCTTTCTGAAAGAAAAACGCCATAACCTATACATTTAATTTACTTATACTTTTACTTTATTTTTAAAAACTGATCTTCAAAAACCTAAACATTAAAAAACTGAAATATAATCCACATCCTGTAAACTTCACTTTTCTTTTTAAAATTTTATTTATTTGCCAGTCCTGGAGCTCGAACTCAAGGCCTGAGCACTGTCCTTGGGCTTTCTCAAGGCTAGCGCTCTACTACTTGAACCATTTCTGGTTCTTTTTCTATGTACATGGTACTGAGGAATTGAACCTGGTTCTTCATGCATGCTAGGCAAGCACTCTACCACTAGGCCAAACTCCCAGCAGGAAACTTCACCTTTCTAAAGTGAGTAATTTGTATTAAAAATATGCCCCAAACAGGGCACTGATAACTTATGCCTAGTTACTCGGGAAGCTGAGATTTGAGGACAGAGGTTTTAGAAGTCAGACAGGGAAAGAAAGCTCATGAAACTCTTGTCTAATTAGCCAGCAAGAAGCTGGAAGGGGCCAGGTGCCAGTGGCTCACATCTGTAATCCTATCCATTCAGTAGGCTATCTGAAGATGGTGATTTGAAGCTAGACTAAGCAGAAAATTCCTTCAAGACTCTCATCTTCCAATTAACCACTTAAAAACCAGTAGTGGGGCCGGGAGTTTGGCCTAGTGGTTAAAGTGCTTGCCTAGCATGCATGAAGACCCAGGTTCGATTCCTCGGTACCACATACGTAGAAAAAAGCTGGAAGTGGTGCTGAGGCTCAAGTGGTAGAGCTCTAGCCTTGAGAAAGTCCAAGGACAGTGCTCAGGCCCTGAGCTCAAGCCCAGGACTGGCAAAAAAAAAACAACAACAAAAAAAAAAACCGGTAGTGGAGCTGAGCAGTGGCTCTCACCTATAATCCTAGCTACTCAGAGGCTGAGATCTGAGGCTTGTGGTTCAAAGCCAGCCGGGGCACGAAAATCCAGGAGACTCCTATCTCTAATTAATTATCAAAAAACCGAAAGTGGCACTGTGGCTCAAGTGGTAGAATGCTAGCCTTGAGCTGAAGAGCTCAGGGACAGCTCCCAGGTCCAGAATTCAAGCCCCACAACCAACAAAAACAAACAAACAAACAAAAACTGGTAGTGGAGCTGTGGGATAGTGCCCAGGCTCTGAGTTCAAGTCCTGTGACCAACAAAAATGGAAACCCTTCTAGAAGGGGAAGTATGACTCAAGTAGGAGAGCACTGGCCTGAGTGGAAAGGGCTAAGGAACATCTCTCAGGCCCTGGTTTTAAGGCCTAGTACCTGAACACACACACACACACACACACACACACACACACACCACAGAACTGTGTGACTGTTGAAACAATCTGATTTCAGAACGTTGTTGTCAGCACTAAGAAACTTGCACTCATGCTTGTTGTCTTTAATGTACTATGTTATCTTTCATCTCTTTTGCTGTCCCTTGGTTCTCTCATATTGTTACAGTATTTCACCTGGTTATCTGATATATTGTATATATGCATATTTGGTTATTTGAAATGGGATAGGGAAGGGAGAAAAACAAGATGAGGGGCAGGGGTGGGAGGAGAGAAATGGAGACCAAGACATGAGAAAGGGTATCAATGTATATGAATTAATGCACCTTCTATCTGGTGAATATAATGTAACCCTTCTATTAATTACAATAAAAAATATATGAAAAAAACCTGCACTCATGAGTACGTATTCCCATCACTCCTTCAACCACTAGCCAACTTCCTGTTTTTATGCCTTTACCTACACTGGACATTTCACAGAAAAGCAAGTCTATAATATGTGGCCTTTTGATTGAATCAGGTTGCTTCCACTTACAATGTCAGCAAAATACATCCATATTAAATTATTATCAAACCTTCATTTATCATTTTCATTGTAGGGATAATCTATTTTTCTTCATTTTTTCCACCCATGGATTCCATTTGGATTGTTCCCATGGTTGGAAATTAGAATAATGTTGCTGTGGACAAGTTTTGCAGATTTTTGTGTGGACCTATACTTTAGAATCTCTTAAAAATATATTAGGAGTAAAACTGCTGGGTCATGGGCAAAACCAATAGTTTGAGGAACTGTGAAACTTCATTCCAAAGCAAAAATCACATTCTGCACCCTGCTAGCAATGTATGAATGTTCCCATTTTCCTTCATCTTCTTCAGTATCTACTATTGTTTCTCTTTAAAAATCCTCATTATTATAACTCTACCAGTGGGTGTGAAATGCTTTCCTGCTGTGGTTTGCTTTTCATTTCACTAATGACTAATGATTCTAAGCATCTTCTCATATGCTTATTTGACAATTTGCATATACCTTTGAAGAAATGTCTATTCAATCACTTTATCTGCTTCAAGATTGGGTTATTTGTCATTTTACTATGAAGTCATGATCCTTCACAGATGTATGATTTACAAAGATTTTGCTCCATTCTGTGGCTTATCATTTCACTTTCTTGATAGTTTCATTTGCAATGCAATTTTTTTTATTTTGAGCAAGTATAATTTATTATTTTCTTTTATTGCTTAACAATCTTTCTTGTCTAATCCAAGGATTTTCTTTTTGTCAGTTGTGGGACTGAATTCTGGGCCTGGACATTGTCCCTGAGCTTTTCAGCCCAAGGCTACTGCCCTACCCCTTGAGCCACAGCACCACTTCCAGTTTTCTGGTGGTTAACTGGAGATAAGAGTTTCACCGACTTTAGTGCCTAGACTGACTTTGAACTGCAATCTTCAGATCTCAGCCTCCTGAGTAGCTAGGATTATAGGTGTGAGCCACCACTCCCGGCTTCAGGGTCACAAGGATTTATGTTTATCTTTCTAGGTTTTTAATTCTTAGCTTCTACATTTAGGTCTTCAATCTACTGTGAATTAATTCATTTGTGTATATGATATATGCATATATAATATACATTATCTGTATTGTATAAAATATGCATGTGTATATATATTATATATACTATATATTGTTCTATATGAAACATATCATATATACTACATATTATATCATACACACTATATATCACATAGATACCATAGATGTATATCAGTCATACAGATATAGTAAATATGCATTTATTTGAGAAGATAGGAAGTCTGTGAGTAATTTCAGGGAGGAAAAAGGGGAAGTATTTGGGTTGCTCTTACAATGTTTTTTTTTTTTTCTTTGCCAGTCCTGGATCTTGAGCTCAGGGCCTAAGCACTGTTCTTGGGCTTTCTCAAGGCTAGAACTCTACCATTTGAGCCACAGCACCATTTCTGGCTTTTTCTATGTATGTGGTACCAAGGAATCGAACCCAGGTCTTCGTGCACGCTAGGCAAGCACTCTACCCCTAGGCCAAACTCCCGGCCCTCTTACAATGTTTTTACATGATTTGAAAGTTCAAAATGATTCTTTCCCAAATGAATAGATGAATAGAAATACAGCTTATCCAAAGGAAGTAGAATCTAATTACCATGAATCGCCCTGCCTACAGATGACATGGTGAATATTTCAATGTGAATAGTTACAGTAACTTTGTTTCTGTCTAATGATCCCCATCCCACACACTTTGTGTCATGGCCAAGGCTTAAATTAAGGACCTTGAGCTCTTGATTGACATTTTCACTTAAGGCTAGTGCTCTACCATTTGAGCCATACCTCCACTCCTGGCTTTTTTTTTTTGCTGATTAATTGGAGATAAAAGTTTCAGATTTGTCTGCCTGGGCTGACTTCAAACTGGGATCCTCAGATCTTAGACTCCTGAGTAGATAGGATTACAAGTATCCACCACTCGCTCCTAGTTTCTAATCTATTTTGGCATGACTTTGAGAGTCAGTTGTTTGGGAAAATTGCAAATTGTAGGGTAAGAGCAAGAAGAGGAAGCAAATAAGAAACATGCAGCATCTGTGTGGGTCTGGTAAGGGGTGATTAGAGCATTGATTCGATTACACCTTCCCCTGCACAGTCATGGCATTGGGTAATGCAATTCAGAGTGAAACAAACCAAGAATCAGATGGCAGCTCCTGGCTTGTTAAGCAAAGGGCAATGGTTTCTATAGGAAGGTTTATTTAACCTTTTTTTTTCTCCATGTTTCCTTTCGTCAGTATGAAGTCTAAAGGGCCATGTTGACATCATCACAGTGTACTGAAATGATGTTTCTTTCTCCCCCTGAGAGGTTTCCTGTGCCCAGACAGCTAACACCAGGCCTTACAATGTCCCACCAGAGTTACGGAGCAGCTGGGCTTCAGAGGCTCAGGACATAATCGCAGCTACTCAAGAGGCCAAGATCTGATGATCCTAGTTCAAAGTCAGATGAGGCAGACAAATTTGTGAGACTCTTCTCTGCAGTTAACCAGCAAAATGCCAGAAATGGAGGCATGACTCAAGTGATAGAACATCAGTCTTAAGTGAGGAGACTATCAAACCAAGATGAGAGCATGAAGCCCTTTCTGGCTTCAAGCTCCAGACACACATACACATATAAAGATGAAAAAAATTATTGCTAGCTAGCTAATTATGAAAGTTATACATGCTCATCGTAGTGTTTGGAATACACAGGGAGAAAAATCATAATTACCCATAGCCTAATGCCTAGAATTAGCCGCTGTTAGCATTCTGACAGAAAATGGTCCAAAATTATGCTCAAAATTGAACATGTATGATTATATCCTATAGTTTCACCTTATTACAATATTGTAAATATGTACTCACATCATTAAATCCTTATGAAACATAATTTGAATGGATGTTAACTGCCCCATTATGCAGCGGTGCTATGATTGTTGTAATCATTCACCTTGTGTGGGTATTGTTAGACACTTAGCTTTTTTTATTTTTATCAAACGCCTATTATTATAAATCATCTTATAATGTGCTTGTTCGCATATAAGTCTTTGATATTTGTTTAGAGTCATTTTCTAGGGATGACCTTACAGCTCTCCTGCTTGTTACTTTAGTGATTAGTATGCTTGCTTCATGTATGAATAGATGCCTCTCTTTCCTGAACAAACTAGGACACAGTTTAATTCAGCAGATGTTGGCTGAATTTAAGACACTTACTTTCTTGAGCCTGTTTCTTCGTATGTTAGAAGAAAATGCTGAATTATCTCACTTCCCCGCCCCCCTCTCTCTTCTCCCCCATAGTGCTGTCCCTGAGATTCTTTTGCTCACAGCTAGTGCTCTACCACTTGAGCCAGCTTCATTTCTACCCTCTTTTTTTATTTTTCCACATATTTTTATTGTAATTAATAGAAGGGTTACATTATATTCACCACATAGAAGGTGCATTACTTCACAAACATTGATACCCTTTCTCATGTCTTGGTCCCTATTTCCCTCCATCCACCCCCGCCCTTCATCTTGTTTTTCTCCCTTCCCTATCCGATTTCAAATAACCAAATAAACATATATACAATATATCAGATAACAAAGGTAAAATACAGCAAAAGAGATGAGAGATAATATATTACATTAAGGAAAACAATCACTCATTATATGGCTTTTGTTCCTATTTCCTGGAGGTCCTTTCATTTAGCCTCATCTTATACAGCCTTATGTATGTAGGTTTTGTTCTAGCCTCTTTTTTGTAGTTTTTTGGAGATTAGTCTCACAAGGGGCTGAGAGCATGACGTAGTGGAAAAGTGCTTACCATGCATGCATGAAGTCCTGGGTTTTGCTCTCTGGTACCACATGCACAGAAAAAGCCGAATGGTAGAGCACTAATCTGAGAAAGCTCAAGGCCAGTGTCCAGGCCTTGAGTTTAAGCACTAGGACTGGCAAAAAAAATTCTCATACATGCTCCTATCTACATCCAAGCTGGCTTTGAACCAAAGCGCTCAGATTTCAGCCTCTTGAGTAGCTAGGATTGCAGGTGTGAACCATCAATGCGGGGCTCAAGGTTGTTTTTGTTTTTGTAAGGTAGCTCAGTGGCAAAACACTTGCCTCGCAAGCACAACAGCCTGGGTTTGATCCTCAGTACCAAGAGAGAAAAGACAAAAGCTATATATAGGTTTAAAAGAAATACCGTTCATCTTGTTCAGTGTAAATGAAGGACACAATAACACATCGCTTATAGAGTTAATGTGGGGCATCCACATGGACACATGAAGGAGGGGGCACAGTGTAGGCACACAGGAAGTATGCGGAATACCAGACCTAAACCAAACCAACCCTTTTATCATTTAAAATAGGACCTTTTCAACAAGGAGGCTTTATTTGTAGTTCTCCCACACTGGTCAGAAGCATAGTCTGTGAGGGAGTTTCTACTTCTGTTTTCTAGAGTTTAGTCCTTTGCCTCTGCCACCCAGGGGTTGCTGACTGTGAGGACTTAATGGAGGGGTGCTGGGGCTGGTGAAGGAGGGGAGGTTCTTGGTTTTAGAAATCTCATACTCATCTTCTTGTCGCCTTGGTGATGAAGATATCGCGAGAGTGGGAACGTGGACCAGGAGGAAGTAAGCAGAGCAGGGAGAAGTGGACACCTGACATGTAATTTTCTCTAGTCAAACCCCAACTCTGTTACCACGCATGAGGCCTGTCATGTGAGTTTTCCACATTCCACTCTGACTCTTCCCTTTGGTAAAATGAGGATAAGAACTGTATCTGTACCAAAGGGATTCTGGTAAAATTGTAGTATTGTAATTGCAGTCTAATACAATTTGATTATAATTGAGTATAGTCTATAAGTGATTATAGTATAATATAGTTATTGATATGATTCTTAGAATTGCTGCTATATAAAATCAGTAAGTGTTTATGATTATTATTGAGAGTGAAGGCCCTTGAATTCTTATCCTATTAGGGAGTTTTGTAAGTCTGAGAAAGATTCATAGTTCTGAGTCAAAGGGCCAGGAATGGGGTGGCTATATTTCTGGGCTGGTTGGTTCTATGATGAGAGAAATTGGGTTAATCTATAGAGAAAGAGGCAAGGGAGGGGAGTCTTTCTGGAATACAGAAATTCCACTAGGTCATCTCAGCTCTCTCATGTCCTGTGGTTGAAGTCACTAGAAACCAGCATGAGCCTAGCTCAGAGCCTTAGTATTTATTCCCAACCTGGGAAGTGAGGGGTTAACTACTCAACTCCCCTTCAGATTACAATGTTTGTGTTCTAAATCCAATTTCTACTTCTTTCTTGCTGTGTTTTGTATGCCAAGGTATCTGGGCAAATAGCCAGTCTTATTTTCAGATCACCATGGTAGATGTGAGTAGCTCCATACTAAGACTGTGTGGCTGAAATTAAAATAGGAAACATAGCCTCACTTTGTATGAGAAATGTCAAATGACAGAGTTAAACATGATGTTTTTCCTATGGTGTCATTCTGCATGGAGAATTCCAAAGTTGCATTGCAATGACTGGTGTGTGTGTGTGTGTGTGTGTGTGTGTGTGTGTTACCTATAAATATAAGGCTATAGTATAAAATTGGGTTGTTTAAGCTTCTCCTTACACTTAACAAGGAGGGGTAACTCATTCCTTCCTACTATAATAGTGCTTCATCCTGCTATACATAGAATGAACCTTCCAAGAGAAACTGAGCTGTGTGGAAGACTGCTTTATTAAAGTTGCAACTGAGTGAGGTGCCGGTGGCTCATACCTATAATCCTAGCCACTCAGAAGGCTGACATCTGAGGATAGAGGTTCAAAGCCAGCCAGGAAGGAAACTCTGTGAGTCTTTTATCTTCAATTAATCACCAAAAAGCTGAAAGTAGAAGTGTGATTCAAGTGCTAACCTTGAGGAAAAAGAAACGCTCAAGGATAGTGCCCAGGCCCTGAGTTCAAGCCCCAGGACCAGCACAAGACAAAATAAAAAAAAATGTAATCATTGCTCTGCCCTTGCAAAAGATTTATAATATATTATCTTGATGCACTTACCTGCATGTCAATTTAAAAATTACATCAAGGGCCGGAAATTTGGCTTAGTGCTAGAGTGTTTGCGTAGCATGCATGAAGACCCAGGTTCGATTCCTCAGTACCACATACACAGAAAAGCCAGAAGTGGTGCTGTGGCTCAAGTGGTAGAGTGCTAGCCTTGAGGAAAGCCCAAGGACAGTGCTCAGGCCCTGAGTTCAAGGCCCAAGACTGTCAAAAAATTAAAAATTGAAAAAAATAAAAATTATATCAAGAATGTAGCATTCATAGGCATTGTTTTGCTCCTTTCTTTTTCTCTGGCAACTTAATTTTCACCCCTACACACTCATTCATTTTCATTTAAAAAAAAAAGATATCGATTCATCCATGTCCTAATTAAATGTCATGGATTTTTTTTTAAAAAAAGTTACTAATCCCAATACTTTGGTTTAAAAAACACGTAAACGGATTTGCCTGACAATACAGACTTTTCTCACAGCTTCCTCTTCTTGCCTCATTGGCTTGAGGCCATTTTCACATAATTAACAACCAATTGAACCAAACTCTGAGTCTACTAGCATTTCAGAGGCAAGAAAGACCAGCTCAGCATAGAAGACTACCTCTGGGGCCTGGCCCAAGTCATTGACAATTAAAATGGTTTTAATTTAATTTAATTTAATTTCTCTGGTTTTAGAACCTAGAAGTTGTTTTGCCAAAATGTTTTTGGAAGGATACAACAGATTGAAGAAAATCCTCATTTTTTTTTTTTTTGGTATGAGAGTTTGAATTCAAAGCCCCAGGCTGCTTTGCATGTGTTTTACCACTTGAGCCATGCTGTAGCCCAGCATTTTGCTGGTTTTTATTTTATTTTATTTTTATTTTTTTTTTGTCAGTCCTGGGCTTGAGCTCAGGGCCTGAGCACTGTCCTTGGACTTTCTCAAGGTTAGAGCTCTACCACTTGAGCCTCAGCACCACTTCCAGCTTTTTTTTTCTATGTATGTGGTACCAAGGAATCGAACCCGGGTCTTCGTGCATGCTAGGCAAGCACTTTAACCACTAGGCCAAACTCCTGGCCCCATTGCTGGTTTTTATTAAGGTGAATTCTTGCTTCTATTTCTTCTTAGGCTGACCTCTTGAGTTACTAAGATTAGAGACATGAGCTACCAGCACCTAGCTGCCTTCTTTTCTTTTCTTTTTAAAATAGTTTCTCATCAGTAATTTCAGAAGAGAGGAATAACTTAAAGCACTATCCCAACTAAATTCTCATTTAAATGAAACTTCAGCTATCAAGGATGAAGAGACAGGAGGTTTGCATGTGCCTTTATGATCTTAGCATATTTAATGTGAGATTCTAAGAAACCTAGCTCACAGGAAAGAAAATTTCCTTTCTAACATTGGGATTTCTGTCAGCAGAATAGAAAGTACAGTAGTTGTAAATCTCCTTGACATCAAGACAAACTGAACTTTAAAAAGTGGTAGCTGGGATTATAGAAAGAAAAGCCATACTTAGAGAAGGTATGTTCAATGAATATAAGTACAAAAGAGTTATTATAAATAGCATGCATAACAGGACACCAGTGGCTACTCAGGAGGTTGAAATCTGAGGATCGAGGTTTGAATCCAGCCTTGGCAGGAAAGTTTGTGATATTTCCAATTAACCACCAAAAAAGCTGGAAGTGGAGCTGTGGCTCAATCAGTAGAGTGCTAGTCTTGCACAAAAGAAGCTCAAGGACAGTGCCCTGGTTCTGAGTTCAAGTTCCATGATCTGCACAAAATTAAAAAAAATGCTATAGATAGTTGTGTAAAATGCAAACAACCCAGTAGAAAATGGGCATTAGTAAGGAATAAGGAATTTACAGAAAAAGCAATCTGTACATCATGGTTGTCCCCAAGCATTGAAGTCTTGGTCCCTATCATGTGGCCATCCTGGAGGCAGTTGTGTGTCAGCAGCGCTCACCGTGCAATGCCCGTTGATGAGGCCATAGCTGAACGGGGAAGGAGGACATGAGTCTGTGTGGAAGAACTGGAACATTAAGTATGTGACTTTGAATGGCGCATCTTGACGCCAGGGCCTTGCTCTGTCTCTTCCTCCCTCCTGTTTACCATGAGGCTAGCAATTCCCTCCACCACACACTCCTACCATGGTATTCTACCTTACCATACATGGGCCCACGAACAACTGAACTCCATGATTCTGTGAGCCCCAGTAAATTCTCCCTCCTGGGTTTATTATCATAAATCATCATCATCATCAAACTTATAGACTCATGCAGAAAAACACTCATGAAAAGATTTTACGAATAATCTGAAGCTCCTCCAAACCTGCTATTTAAGCAACAATTCTAAAGTCTGCTGACATTAGATGTTGGTGAACACACACGACATACTATTGTTTCTCTTCAGAGCCCTTCCTAGCTTATACACACAGCACCAAGGTGGTAGCCATGAGAAAATACAGCAACTAACCACCCAGGCCTTTTGAATTTTGTTCCTGAGATAGGATCTCAGAAATTTTGTACTTGTGCTGGCTGGCTTTCAATGGAAAATCCTCCTACCTCTGCTTCCCAAGCAGGGGGCATTACAGGTAATGCCAACATGCCTGACCTCTTGCTCATTTTAAAGCTATGGGTTCGAATCCATTGATTAACCTCTTTCCAGTATGCCTTCCTCTTTACTCTGTTTCTAGCCTCTGCTAATGAATCAATCTTTGCTCTCAATTTCTATGAGATCAACATTTTTTTTGATTCTACATAACAGTGATGTCATGTGATACTTTCTTCACCTGACTTTATTTAACATAATGACCTCCAGTCCAATCTAGACTCCTTCAAATGGTAAGATTTTATTCTTTTCTTTTTAAAGTAGTTGAATAGCATTCCAGACTATACATGTGTGCTATTTCCTTTGTCATCTATCAGCTGATAAACATTTATATTGTTTCTATTTCTGGGCTACTGTGAATGGAGCTCCAGTAACTGCAGGCCTATACATGATGCCAACATATCCAGTTTATGTCCTATTGATATCTTGGATGAGTAGAAGCTTATTTTAGAGGAAGCTTCCCTTCCCTTCCTTACATTAGAGGAAGTTTATTTTTGTTGTTGTTGTTAACTCAAAGAATTACAACCAATGCCTCTTCTGTACAATCATCATCCTTCTGGTTTTTTCGATGTAGTTGCCATCATGATGTTTCTCTAAATAGAACTCATGTTCCACCTGTCTCTCTCCCTCTACTGTCTGCATGCTCTGTCCTCTGTATAGACTCCTACCCATTGGCCTCTTGACTACATAGAAGATGTGCTCACGCTGGCTCAACAAACACTCATCCTTGAAGGTTGTGTATAAAACAAACTTTTTTTGTGTTGGTCATAGGGCCTGAACTCTGGGCCTGGACGCTGCCCCTGAACTCTTCTGTTCAAGGCTAGTGTCCTTCCATGTTGAGGCCACTTCCTAAAGCAAACTTTTGTACATAGAGATCATATTTTCAAATTCACTATCAAGGTTCCCCCTTTGGTTTGGAACTGTTTTCCTCTGCATTCAACCCCAGTACATTAGATTTGGCATCTACTCCTGCACCATAGTTCGTCTTCGATGGACTGTAACAGGAACACGCAACTAGTAGGAATCTGGTGATTCCTTTATTTTATGGAAAGTACTTGCCAGGAAATACTTCCAGTCTCATCTACAATTCACAGGTTCTTCGATGGGTTTTAGTGTGAAAGATATGTGTGGGTGCATAATTCTTATCTTTTCTCCCTGGTTTGTTTTTGAGTCACTGTGCCTTTAAACATGCCAGTGATGAGCAGGGAGGAGCACAAATTCTCTCTCCAAGGTTGATGTCAGCCCTGACCAGTAGGTGATCAGTCATTATGAACTACAGGTTCTCTCTGAAGAACAGAGTGACTTCTGAGTCATTTCCTGTACCTCTGAAGTGGTACTTCCTGTTGTTAGATCACAATGGTGATGAGGGGAGATGTCAGCAGCCCCCCTTGTGAGTGAGGCACGCGGGAGACCAGACTGCACACTGCCAAGAGCTGGAGCTGACACTCTTGTGGCACAGACAGGAAGTGGAAACACACTGGTATGGACTGCCCAGGGTTGCAGCCCACTTGCCTTCCATAGACTTGGGAACTCCCCAATGCATCTCTGCTTCCATGGCTAGAGGGAGCAGTCCAGGAAGCAGGGGTGTCCTCCAGTCACATGGTTTATTTGAGCTATGGTTTCCTTACCTAGAAAATGAGGGTGAATTGGCTTAATTCATAAAGTGTCTGTCTAGCGAGCACCACTTCATGGACACTTTGTCTCTCCATTTGCGTGACCCCTTTACCCTCCTGAAGACCGATAAAGGCACAAGCACGACAAAAAGAAAACAAAAACAGCAACAGAGAGAAAACCTCATGTCCATTTCAAGAAGTTTGTTTCAATAAATATGATCTTGAGAGGGGTGGGAGAGGGATATGGGGACAAAAACATGAGATATGGTATCAATGTGTGAGAAGTAATCCACCCACTATCTGGCAAATGAAACTGTAACCCCTCTATGCATTACCCTGACAATAAAAAATAAAATAAAAAATAAATATTACATTATTAAAGCACATCAGCATTGTGCTTTTGTATCACTCCCATAAGTGTCCTTCTGTGGTCTCATTGTGTGAATACCTACAGTGAGGTATAATTTATCATGTTCAGTTGCATTTTAGGTCTAGCATCTGTGTATGAGAGAAAACATGTACTGTTTATTTCTCTGAGCCTGGCTTACCTCACTTAACATGATTTCTTCTAGGTCCATCCATTTCCCTGCATATATATTATTCTTTCTAACGGCTATGTAAAATTCTATGGTGTACAGGTACCACATGTGTTTTGGATCTGTCAATCTATTGTAGGGCATCTGGGCTGCTTCCATAACATGGTGTTTTCCTTTTATTTTAAAGGATCTCTAGCAAATTAAGAATCTCGTTCTTGCTGCAGCATTCCAGATTATCAGGAGGAAACCTCTTTTGTTCTTACTTTGTGAGCACCACAGAAAAAGACATTTTTACATTCTTGTCCTACTATGTTAAGAGCAATGTCTCTTGTCTGACAAGAGACAGAGCCAAGCTGGCATTGGCAGATAGTGCAATGGGCAAGCAGTGAGTGAAGAAAGCCACTGAACAGGGAGGATTACAGAGTAAGGCAAGAGGGTACAGGAGACCCGATCTCCTGATCTTAGCTCAGGCGGAGATGAGAAAGGGAAGGTGCGGTTGTTCTCAAATGTAACAATAGAAGACAAGACGAGTGAGTACTCTACACCTGGTCTTTTCCTTGCAAGTGAAGCCACAGTGTTCCTGCTGAAATATTGGATCTTGCAGGCCAAAGTTAAGTAGTACCATTGTAGAGAGGAGGTCACAAGCTGTGTGTGTGTTGTGTGTGTGTGTGTTATTTTTCAGGTTAGACGTGCAAAATTTGCTAGAATCATTTTCAACTTTGATAGTTCCTAGGAGAAGAGAATGACAAGTCACCTCAGCCACCTTGCCAGGTCTGAAGGCAATGAGGAGGGTGTTTTCAGAACACCTGGGAGCCGTCCGTCTGGCAGAGGAAGGAGTAATAAAAAAAGAAAGTCAAAAAGGAGATGAGTTCAACTTCCTCTCCTTGCTGATGCAGAGTTGAGGGTCACCAGCAGAATAGTGCAAGGAAGGGCGGGCTGGCTGGACCTTGGCTTTCCCTTGACCTGAGGATAAACAGATGAACTCAGCTTCTTGTCCCATGAAAGCTTCCCCTTCCCTGCTGGCACCAGGTTAAAAAAAAAAAAAAAAGAAGCAAACATGGAAAAGGGGAAAAATACTGAACTGGCAAAATAATGGGGGGAAAAGGAAGGGTAGAAAAACAAACTGAGAAGTTTTGGCATTTCATACAGTGATTCATTTTGGAATTACACTGAATTTAATATGATCCATGGAATGCATCTTTAAATTGATAATATTCTGCTGATGTTATACATTTCCAAGCCCCAAAGCACCACAGCAATTATCTCTGGTGGTTTTTCTGTTTTACAGATGAGGAGGGAATCCCAGGTTCACAGAGGCAAAGGGGCCTGGTTAAGGTGAGGTTCACACAACTGGAAGAAGGCTGAGCTCAAACCA
Source organism: Megascapheus bottae (assembly GCF_031878675.1). NCBI lineage: Eukaryota > Metazoa > Chordata > Mammalia > Rodentia > Geomyidae > Megascapheus > Megascapheus bottae. Next base: position 24,057,999 of record NC_143509.1, read on the forward strand.
CCACCCCACTTCCCCTCTCCTGGGGCTTTCCTGGTGCTGTTTTGGCTCCAAGCATGTAGAGATCATCCTGTTTCTCTTCCCCTCTATCCCTCTGTTTTTCCATAGCAAGTAGAGTAATTTCTACCAGATAGACAGAAAAAAGAGGCCACCGATAGAGGCCTCCTTCGTGCAGCCAAAGAGAGGAAGGGAGTTCTTTCTCTCTTTCTTTGGATTGGGATTTTTTTTTAATTGCCTGGGTAATGTATAGAGGGGTTACAGTTACATTCATCTTGTAGTAGGTGCATTACTTCTCACCTTGTTTTCTCCCCTTCCCTTTCCTATTTCAGATAAGCAAATAAATGAATATACAAAATACCAGGTAAGAAAGCCAGATACAGTAACAAAAGGCAAAAGAAGAGAAGAGAAATAACATAGTATATTAAGATCAACAATCACACAAGATAAACCTCCTGTTTCCATAATCCTAGAGTTCCTTTCATTTAGTCTATCCTATATGACCTCATGTACATAGGTTTTGAGCTATTGTAATTCTCTGCTAGGAGAGTCCTAGATGTGTACTAACTATTACAAATGAGGGAACCATTGAACCTATGTTCCTTTGAGTCTGGCTTATTTCACTTAATATGATTTTTCCAAGTCTTTCTATTTCCTTATGAATGGGGTGATGTCATTCTTTCTGATGGCAGCATAGAATTCCATTGTGTATAAATACCACATCTTGTTGATCCAATCATCTACTAAAGGGCATCTGGGTTGGTTTCATATCTTCACTATGGTAAATAGTGCTGCAATGAACATTGTTGTGTTAGTGGCTTTGGTATGTCCTTAATTCTGGACAACTGGGTAAATGCCACCGAGTGGAATTGCTGAGTCATAGGGTAGCTCTATGTTTAGTCTTTAGAGGAATAGCCATACTGCTTCCTTTGCCATGCAGAATCTCTGCAGTTTAATGCAGTCCTATGTGTCCAAACTTTCTTTAATTTGTTGTGTTTCTGGGTCTTTATTAAGAAAGTTTCGCCCTGTGCCAAGGAGACCTAGTGTATCTCCTATTCCTTCTTGTAAAGTTTTCAGTGTATCTGCTTTTACCTCAAGGTCTTTGATCCATTTGGAATTAATCCTGGTGCAGGATGATATAGAAGGATCCAACTTTAGTTTTCTTCAGGTGCTTAACCAATTCTGCCAGCACCACTGTCTTTCTTCCATTTTTTTGGCTCCTTTATCAAAGATTGGGTGGCCATAGGTCTGCAGGTTGATTTCTAGTCTTCAGCTCTATTCCATTGGTCTTCAAGCCTGTTCTTGTGCCAGTACCAAGCTATTTTGGTTACTATATCTCTGTAATAGAGTCCCAAGTTTGGTATTGATATTCCTCTAGTGCTGTTCTTTCTGTTAAGGATTGTTTTTGCTATATGGGGTCTTTTATTATTCCATATGAAATTTTGGTTTGTTTCTTTTTTTCCTAAAAGAATGACATTGGGATATTGATGGGTATTGCATTGAATTTGTAGATAGCCCTTGGCAGGATTGCCATTTTCATGATGTTGATTCTTCCAATCCAGGGGCATAGGAGATTTTTCCACTTCCTCAGTTCTGCTTTAATTTCCTTTTTTAGGCTTTAAAGTTTTCATCATAAAGGTCCTTTACTTTCTTAGTTAAGTCAATTCCTAAGTACTTGATTGTTTTGAGGCTATTGCAAAAGGAATTGCTTTACAGATTTTTGCTTTGCTCCTCTCATTGTTGACATACAAGAAAGCAGTTGATTTTTTTTTTGCTAGTCCTTGGCTTGCACTTAGGGCCTGAGCACTGTCCCTGAACTTTCTCAAGGCTAGAGCTCCACCATTTGAGCCTCAGCACCATTTCCAGCTTTTTTCTATGTAGGTGGTACCGAGGAATTGAACCCAGGTTTTCATGCATGCTAGGCAAGCACTCTACCACTGGGCCAACTCCCAGCCTAAGCAGTTGATTTGGGGGGGTTAATTTTATACCCTGGTATTTTGCCAAAGGTTCAAATCGCCTCAAGCAACTTGGGAGTAGAGTCTATAGGATTCTTTAAATACAGAATCATGTCATCTGCAAAGAGGGAAAGTTTACTTTCTCTTTCCCTATTTGGATCCCCTTTATGCTTGCTTCTTGCCTTATTGTCCTGGCTAGGAATTCTAATACTATATTAAAGAGGAGTGGAGAGAGTGGGTGTTAATTTGTTCCTGATTTTAGAGGAAATGGCTTTAGTTTTTCGCCATTAAGTATAATGCTAGCTGTAGATTTGTCATACACCGCCTTTATTATACTGAGGAATGTTCCATGGATTCCTAGTTTTGGAGTTGGGATCTTTGCAAACAAGATGTGACTTGTGTATTTCACTGCCCCTGGTTCTTCAAGTTGTAAAATGCTCTTTTTCTTACACCATCTCCACATTTAATCTCCTGACCTGCTCTGGAGTTCTGTCTGTCTGTCTTTCCATTCCTATCCTTTTCTCCATCCATTTCATTCACTTCCATCATTATCCTGGTGACAGCCATCTTTGGTGGCCTCCGTTGCCCTTGGCTCACTATCTAGTCTTGTTAGCTCAGTATGCAGTATCCAGGTGAGGAGAGTTTTGCTAATTGAATCATTATTGATCTTGTAATGACACATTTCTCTAAAATACTGCAAGCCGTTGACTCCAAAATTCATTCTGGAGAGGATTACACTAGGGTTTATTTTCAACAAAGGAAAGACTTTTGCATTAAAATTTAAAGCAAATTTAGAAGCGTTCCTCTGCATGGCACGATTTAGTCAGGCCATGGGCTCCAAGCACAATTGGTATCATTCTGATTTTTTTTAAACTAGAAATTGGTCCTGCGTGCATGCTAAGCTATGAGTTTAGTTTGGCATGTTTGTTTTATTTTCTAGTGACAGTGGCTTCCTCTTAATTTTTGTTTTTGGTTTTATACTATGAAAGATTTGCTCTCTGTTTTCTTAAGAGGAGAAAAGTTCTGCGGAAAGCCTAAATGTGGTTTTCCAAATGTGTATGAGTCCTCTGGCCTTGGTGAAGGTAGGGATCATTAGCTTTAGGATGATGCCTCTTAAAAGTGGTATTGAGAAACGAAGGACGAATGGAATGATTCAGAGACCAGAAGAGCTGATTCTTTCTGTGCACTTATTCTTCCCAAACCTAGGACACTGGTAAAGCTTTGATTGGAGAAATTGGAGAAGTGCTGCCATGTCTCACTGTCCAGAAAAAGCCCAACCCTTCCACCCTTGCTTTCCTCTAAAGAAAAAAGAACTTTTAAAAGCATATTTTCCCCCTATTTTCTTATTTTGTTTACTCTAATTTTTGTGATCCTCTCATTCAATATTTCCTTAATATACTCCAATCCATCAGCAAGATGAAACTTTAGAACCCTTTAAGTCTGAACAGAATGGCTTTTCAAATTACTTGCTTTCCCTTCAAACCCCCTACTTTGCTTTGCTTAATACCTACCCCTTCTGCTATCAGTCTTTCTATTACAGCCTATTACTCTTGAGTAATCAAGCCATCTCAGCTTTCCCTGAAAGAAATGGATTCTTGGCACATAAAAATATATCAAGAACTTCTACAACAGTAATTTATTTCAAGTCTAAAACATAGACCACATTGCTGAGTGTTTAGGGCAAATTTGTTTTCCATGAGCCATTAGAGGAACCCTGAGAATGTGGTTTCTACTTTTCTAAGCAGCAATGCGCCTTACTTTGGTCAACTGACCCTGTAATTTTTTCCTTGACAGTTACAAGAGGAAAATTCAAATTACCTCACAAACTAACAAAATTACACCAAAACAACCAGTCTAGAATATCATCTACATAGCCCAGGAAGTTGAAATATCAGACTGTTTTTGTTTAAGCAACAGTGCTCCAGACTACAGTTCCTACTTTTAATATTAAATGAAGAGTTCATCTTCTCCCAACCCCCCACAGCTCTTGTTTTAGACTGTTGGTTGAATGAATGGATGGATGGATGGATGGATGGATAAGAGAGTTTCCCTTGTAGTTGGAATGATTACATTCTAGAAAATGTATGGCTTGCCCAAAGTCACACACCAAATCTTTGCGTTCCGGGTCTGTTAAGACAGAGTCACTTTGGTCACCCATGCAATCACACCAGTACACTAGGATTGATTTTTTTTTCAGAGAAAGATTTAAAATCATAGATGAACCACGTGCAATGGTTCACACTTGAAATCCTAGCCACTCAAGAGGCTGAAATGTGTGGATCCTGGATTGAAGCCAGAAAAATCTGTGAGATTCTTGATCTCTAGTTTACCAGCAAAAAACTAGAATTGAGTGTGTCACTAGGGTAGGTGGGAAGGATTTGGAGTGTCTGATGGGCTGGCATTTCTTGATCCCAGTCCTCTCTGGCTTGAGACCTTGGATAAGGACTGAAGTTCTCTAATCTTTATTTTTTAAAGGAAAATAGTAGTACCTACTTCATTTGAGGAAATGAGCAAGTGTGAGTGATCACTAATATAATCAGAAGTATTATGACATAGCTGCTGGGTTATCCTTGACTTTAAAGAGAACATTTGATTTCTTGTCATATAGGAGTCACATGTCTTAAAGGATGATGTCATATTGGTCCAAGTCATACTAGAGTCAGATGTGTAAAGAGACTACATCATGATATCCCAAGGCCTAGTGATGCATAGGTAATCAGTGTACTTTGATAGCACCATCATATTTATTTATAACGGATGGCTGGAATAGAATTGGGTATAAAAGGAAGAACACAGGCTATTAACCAAGATAGTATGAGAGCAGGAAAGTCTTGCTTCTATTTTGACAGTTAAATTCTATAGTGGCATAATTTAGCTGTCTATATTAAGAATTCATTTCTAGTATGACAGTCTACATTCATTCAGATGTTTTTTATTCCCCTCTGCATTCCCTGGTGGAATAGAAAGTATGTCAAAAGCTTTTGTGACTAGAGTGGAACCTGAAATCAATCCTAGACCGTCTGTATACTTCATATCAGTAACCAGTCAGCTCAAGGGGAAAATAAAAATAGTTAGAAAGGTTGTTTGGCCTCTTTTAGAAGTAACAATGTTGTCTGATGTTGTACTTTTTTTTTTTCAACATCCTTTTGAAAGTCAATTCCTTCTGAATGTTCAAGATGAGTCATAGCTGCCTCATGACTATTTTCTACATCAAGTGATGACAAGATAAATTTTCAAATGTCAGGGTCACACGTGGAGATTCTGACCAGGAGAAACCAGACCAGGGCTCTCAGCCATGACTGATTCATGATGAGTTGATTCATAATTAGTCTCCTACTAAGGAGACCCCATGTCATGAATATAAGATAAGCTATGCACTACGGAGTTACACATGGTTGGATCAGTAGCCTAACAGAAATGGTAGCCACATGTAGACTACATATAGATAAATTATCTCTTTTTTTTTTTTGAGACAGTATTTATTATGTAACTCATCCTGGCCTCAAATTTGCAACCCTCCTACCTCAGCCTGCTAAGTGGTGGTATTACAGGCATGTACTATCATGCTCAGCTAAATCTCTATTTTTGCTGTGCTTCTGCTGGTCCTGGAACTTGGATTCAGAGCCTGGGAGCTATCCCTGAGCTTCTTTTTTGCTCAAGGCTAGCACTCCACCACTTGAACCATAGTCTACTAACAAATGTGATAAACTCTCCAGCCTGCTTTTTCTCATGATAAGTGGGCCTATATAGCATGAAGGGCAATAAGTGGTAGGCATTATAAATAAGGTCTGAAGTGGACCACCATCACCCAGCTTTATGGTGTTGTGCAAGGAACATGAGGGATTAGAGTGGGACAATGCAGTTCCCTTTGCTTGGGAAAATGCAGTTTGTTGTAGAGGAAAACAGTATCCCAGATGTCTTCAATTCTAGACACAATAGTGATTTTAGCTGTGCAAATTTGGGTAAATGTCTTCATCTCTCTGGGCCTCAGTTCTCACTCTCATAAATGAAATAAACTTAGACAATTTCTATCAGATGGGAAGCAGAGGGAAGACAGCCCGAGAGAAAGGGAAGTAGGAAACAACAGCTCTCAGAAACCTAAATATGTGCAGAATGAAGTGAAATTTAAGACAGTAAACATGGATAAAGTATTAGGATCGTGCAGATGGGTAAAAAGAAAACAATTATCCCTGTGACAAACAAGGGCTGGCACTCTGGAGTCTGAAATCCGAGCTGCAATGTGCTCTGTGCACAGCAGCTCTGTCTTTCGGAAGGTTCCCTCATCTAGAAACTAGAGAAGCTGTGATCATTTCTATGCAGGCACACAGCATATTATTTACAGAATCACCTGAGATTAAGATGCCTTCTGTTCAGGCTGTGCCTGTGTAATCTCTGGCAGTTTGGAGGGAGGAGGCTATGGAGGATGTGTGAGATGGGGGAGGAGAACGGTGCCACATGCCAGGCTGCTGTGTGTCTGGTTTCTAAACCGCATGCTTGCCTGCAGACGCAGCCCAAGCCCACTGGGCTTTTAACAATAGTGAGCACCGCAAAACCCAGAGCTTCATCAATACATAATGATCACATTGTATGTGATATTGTCTTAAGCTCAAATGGTGAATAAATATAATGTTTGAAGAGGCACAAAGCAGGGCAGAGAACTCTGTGGATGAACTGGATTCTAGACTTTGTATTACTGTGAAGTTGCTAGCTGACCTGAAGCAAATTACGTAATAGCTCTAGATTTTAATTACTTCCTCTATTAAAAAAAATAGGGAATAAAGGTTGAAATGATTTTCTGAATTTTTTTTTCTAGCTGTAAGATTACATTCCTTGATTTCTGGTGTCTGCTGTGAATTCAACAATATTATTAAAATGCTCATTAAAAACTTGGTTCAAAGCATAAACTCCAGGCTGAATGAATCCATCCATTTCTCTTCATCCTTTTTCCAATATGATCTCTAGGTGTGCAATCCAACCAGGCAAGCACCTTGGCCTGCACGTGTGTCATTGCCTCTCACATTTCCAGCCTTTGTTAGGCTGTTCCTATTTCCACAGTGGCCTTCTTCTGTCTTGTGGATCCACCTAAGAAAATATTGCATACCATCCAAAGCACTGTTCCAATGTAATTTTCCTCTGAGGAGGTGATTTATTCTTTCTGTCGACCTTGGAGATTCCTGTAGAACACATGGGGGCATCTGTCACATTGCACACATGATTAGTGCAGTTTCCATCCATCAGAATGTCACATTTCCACTGGTAACTAGACAAAAAGGACTGTATGTCTAGTTTCTAACTAGATCCAGGCTTATCACAAAGCAAAGACATAATCCAATGTTTCCTCAATAAACTGCAAAAAGGTGATTTTCAGAAACAGGATTGACAGATTGGGGGAGGGGTCCCTAAATCTAAACCTTTAAGCTAGGTCTCATGTTATGTCTGTGTGAACCTCCGAGGACCAACTGCCTCTAAGGAAGTGTTGAGGACTTCTTGTAGAAGCTTCTGGAAGTTGTTTTAAAAATTGTGGGGGTTCCAAGGACATGAAATTATTGGAAGTGTGATACTGTGTCTGATGCATTTTAAAACTCACACCACCATGAATGGGTTTCACCAAAAATAAATTTTCTGGTTTCCATAAATTGAGAATTCAGGCGCCATGAGCAGTAAGGGCAGAAGGATACAACTAGTGTTTTAGTGTAACACTTTTTATTTTGCAGTATTGTTCTGTCTCACAAAGCATTCCTACTCTATCAAAATCTAGTAGTAACTCCTTTCTTCCATGCCCGCCTCTTAGTCACCCCAGGTTGAGAACCACTGGATTGTTAGAAATCAAGAGTCTTTCCCTATTGTAAAGATCGTTTTCTGTTTCCAGGTTTAGATTCATAATCTTCTTAACCCTAAAACAAACTTGATGAAACTGCTAACCTTAGTTCAGGACTGGATATCAGCAACTGGAATGTTATTTATTTTTGTTTTTGTTTGTTTTGGGGTCTGTTGTGGGACTTGAACTCAGGGCCTGTCCCTGAGCTCCTCAGCTCAAGGCTACTGCCCTTGAGTCACAGCACCACTTCCAGTTTTCTGGTGGTTAATTGGAGATAAGAATCTCACAGACTTTAATGCCCAGATTGACTTTGAATTACAACCCTCAGATCTCAGCCTTCTAGTAGCTTTTGAGTGTTTTTTGAGTGTTATTCTTGACCAAAAAAAAAGGAGCAAAATGATGGAAAATCTCATTCCTTTCTTTCGTATTGACTAGTTTACAAGGAGCTCTAACAAATGCAGTCTTCTTGACATTTTGAAATATAAAGGGGTAGATTCTATCATTCCTTTTGTTAAAATAAGGAAACTGAGTCTCAAAGAAGTAGAATGGGGCTGGCTCCAGTTTCACTGTCAGAGCAATTTGAAGCTGAGACTGAAAAGCAGCTCTTCTGGCTCCTAGACCATTTCACTCCCTACTAAATAACTGGAAAACCACAGAGACAGAAGTTGAGTTATGTATCCTGTAATTGCTCTTGGTGTGGGTAGAATATGTAGTTCATTTACTAAGCCAGGAACTGTTATGTCTGCCTAGAAGAAATGACTTCTTTTGGCTCTCTCCCCCTGCACCCTGGAAATCCCCGCCCAGCACCTGTAGCCCTGGCAACTGGCATGCCTGGGAGCAGTGGGAGGTCCCCCAGTCTGAGGTATTTCCCCATCCTCTGAGATCACTTCCACTTCCGCTGTGTCTATCCCCCTCCCCCTATACAATCTCTCACTTCCCGCCATAAGCCTTCTTGCTCGCTGACTACATCTTGGGTGACAGGAGTCTGCTCTTTCCTCATGCAATAAACTCTCTTCTGAACTGTGTGGAGTTTCCTTTCGGCAGACCTTACAGGAAATACAGCTAATCTATCTATCTGTCTGTCTGTCTGTCTGTCTGTCTGTCTGTCTATCTATCTATCTATCTGTCTACCATCTATCTATCTATCTATCTATCTATCTATCTATCTATCTATCTATCTATCTACCATCTATCTATCTACCATCTACCATCTATCTATCTATCTATCTATCTATCTATCTATCTATCTATCTATCGTCTGCGTATGTGAACATGTATGTCCACATATGTTCACATACATGTATATATATTCAGAGCATTCTCAACTAATTTGCCATTTTAAGTGCTAAACTCCCCATTAGCAGATTTCACATGCATTAAAAACCACAGCAACAAAGACAGTTACTGTGGTGTATTTCATGGGAAGAGAATGAGTTTTGAAACATGATTTTGGAAGGTATGGTGTTCCTCTTGACCCAAACCTATCTCCAGGAAATGACAACCTAGGAAGTCTTCCTCTCTGCTTTCTTAGCTATTTACCTTGTCAGTCTGAATCAAATTACCAGAGGCAGAAGAAAGAAGACTCCACTGAACAGAGAGGCCATTGTGGGCTGACTTCCATACCCAGCAGGTAGCAGATCCTACACAGTTTCTGGTGGTGCAGCTGTCCACGCTTCCTGGGGAAAGGCTCTAGAAGCCTTCTTTGTATGCAGCTGCCTACAGAGCACCAATGTTCAATGCTGGACCATCGAAAATCCATCAATGGCATCAACAGCCAGAGGACAAGCCACATTATACAAAGCAATCCATATCCCCTCATAGCAGCACAATACTCACAGACTTTATTTCTATTCATTTTCTTGAATGAATAGAAATATGGAGAAAATGGAGATGAAATAGAAGTAGGAGCTTATGCATTCAGTGGCCTATAAGTGGTCTCTCAATCACTTATCTAGGAGATTTGTGCTTTTCCAATGGTCATGAAGCATGAGGATTAAAAGCTGTATTTGATAGCTGTACTCATTTTGTCAGATTCTTCAACTACCTGAAGCTCTGTTTCACATCTATAAAATTGCTTTTAGGGTCACAGTAAATATTAAGCTATCACTATCATTACTGGTATTGCAATTTTTGTTACTGGGTAACATACTAACCTGAAATGTCAGAGGATCCAATACATAATTATATAAAATAGGAATTTTGTGTGTGTGCTGATCTTGAGGCTTGAATTCAGAGCCTGGGTGTTGTCTCTGATGTTTTATGCTCAAGGCTACCACTCTATCACTTGAGCCACATTTCCATGTCTGACTTTTTAAGGGTTAATTGGAGATAGGAGTCTTATGAACTTTCCTGCCCTGGCTGGCTTTGAACTATGATCCTCAGGTCTCAGCCTCCTGAGCAACTAGGATTACAGGCATGAGCCACTGGCATTCTGATTTCTTTTTGATTCTGTAGATTTAATGAGGTAGAGTGTAGAGAATTTGAGTTCCTAGCATTATCTAAATAGTGATAAATAGTTCCTCAATCCTACTTCTAAAAGCATTAGTAAGGGGCCAGGAGTTTGGCCTAGTGGTAGAGTGCTTGCCTAGCATGTACGAAGACCTGGGTTCAGTTCCTCAGTACCACATACATAGAAAAAGCTGGAAATGGTGCTGTGACTCAAGTGGTAGAGCTCAAGTCTTGAGAAAGCCCAAGAACAGTGCTCAGGCCCTGAGTTGAAGCCCCAGTACTGGCAAAAAAAAAAAAAGCAATACTAAGATTCATAAAAGAAGAAAACCTTGTTAATTAACCTGTTCATAACTAATGAAAAGATGCATGATGTTTACACATTCAGAAGGAATCCGTAAAAAGAGACCAATGTCTTATTTCTGCCTCTACTATTAACCTGGGTGACTTCCCTAAATCTTTATTTTTCTGATTTTCAAGTGAGAGAGTGAGGCAATGTGATAATTTATGAAACTTTGGCATGATAATGTTCTGTGTGAATATAACCTCTAGTGAACAATTAATGAAGTGGAAAACCTATGAAGACCATTCTCTCAACAGAATTTCAAAACACCTGGGTATAATTGTTTCTCGTCTGCTGATGATTTGAAATCAGTCAAAGAAAAATAAGCAATTTAAAAACCGAAGCAGCCAGCTTGCTCATTTGTAAGTCAGTTTATTGGGTTGGAATATTTTGCCTTTGGCCAAATGAGATTCAGTTAATTATAAGCATTTGTTTATTGGCTTGCTGGAATAGAATGATCTGTTTTTCTTTCATTTTTTGTTGTTGGTAATCACCAGTTCAAACCCTTTAAATGAAGGCTCAGATATTCCTGAAAAAAAAATACCATTCTGTGATCCATCAAACTGATGCCATCAGTTGTCTTCTCATTAATATGTGTTTTCATGCTGAGCTATGCTTCTAAATTTAGGAACAATAACAATCCCTGACCAAATACTTTCTCAAGAAAATGGCATGGCAGGGAGCCATTGGCTTATGCCTGTAATTCTAGCTCTTTAGGAAGCTGAGATCTGAGCATCAAGTTTCGAAGCCAGCCTACGCTGGAAAATCAGTGAGACTCTTATCTCCACTTTTTATCTCAGAAAAGGATGCATGGCTCACGTGGCAGAGCTCTCATCTTGAGTAAAAAAAGTTACGGGACAGTGCCTTGACTCTGAGTTCACACCTCAATGTCAGCGTGATGAGGATGGGGGTGGGGAAATGACATGCATCTTTCAAGGTAAAAGTGAAAAGGAAAAAGTTCGTTGAAGCTTTGAGTTTATGAAGTTGCTTCATCACAGTGAAATCTAAGACTCTGTGGCTAAAGTGTCACTGGTTTTCTTGGTATATTATTTATTAGAAGCTCTGACATTTCATGCTAGCATTTGACCTGGTAACAATAATAGTAATAACAGTGATGATAATCATTGTCAACTTTTATTTACATAAATGGCAAGACATAATTCTGAGGGGCAGTCTCTATTGTGGCCAGTGCCACCCAAGTCCTGAGCGAGTTTGGAAGAATGGCTGTCAGGGTAAAATTTAAAATTCTATCATTGTCTTCTGTTGTACTTGCTAAAGGAAAGTGCCATAAGGAATTCATGTCTTGATAGACAAGATGGGAAAGATGAGTGTATGGCATGAGCTGATCTGGAACAATGGCTTCAATTCAACAAATATTTATTAAATACCCACATGCCAGGAGTTTTAAACACCCATGATGACTGCATTTCTATGCCAAAATAGGACAATTTTCAATTACAATATTGACTTCTTATTTTTTCTATCCCAAGAAGGAAATGTTCAGGGTCAAATAAAATAATTCACAATGTAACATATCTTAGCCAATCAGGAATCTCAGCCATCAAAACAAGCTATAAGTAGGCTTATCAAAAGCTACACGGTCAATTCTCTTTGCATTTTCTTTTTTTAAATTACAGAAATCCTTTAAGCCACAGATTTGGAAAATTGAACTCTTTCTCAGCTCTGAGGTAATGGTATATTCCCCTTTTTAAATTTCAGGCCCGGCCATTGAATAAACAACTTTTACTAAGTAAGTAAACCATGACTTCCAATACGATGCTTGTTATTAAAGCCAGCATGGTCTACCAGAGGCTAAAGCTGACAGCTTCGTTCATTTTCTCTTCAGTAACATAATTCCACAGGAAACTAAGGCCTGCGAATAGCATGCTTGACCATTATCAGGGACTAAGAGTACATTTCAGCTATTGCCTTAACAAAGCATCTTACCAAGGCAATGTAAAGTCTTTGTGGAGATTTAAGTCCCTAAGAAAGGAAATGCCTGATCAGAAAAACTGAAACCATGCCTTGTAACCATACTCAGCTTTGATTTTTCAGGTGCTTTGCCAATGACAAGTCAATTACTTAGACAGACAGACAGACAGACAGAGATGATAGATTCACAGACAGACAGACAGACAGACAAATGAGCAAAATGACCTCACTGAGTTTTCAAGATGAATAGCAACTGCAATCAATATAATTAAGAATCATCTGATAGAATGACTTCATTTCCAGGCCATCTTCTTCAGTGTTAGCCATTAAACAAGGTACCACTGTATTTGGAAAGCATTCCACCAGAGGCATAAATAACACTGAACAAGGTACAGGAGTAAATGTTAGATGGGTGATCTCAAAGATTTTACTTGAAGAAAAGATAATATAAACACTCTTTCGTTAAGGCCAGCATTCTTAATGCAACCTCAAGCATTCAGCCCAATGAATGGATTTTACTTTTATTTTTATCAATATGTATATGAAATAGAATTATTTCATTCAAATTGATTTGTGAAATTAGAGAAGCTTAGTTCAATTAGCAATTAATAAAAATATTTCTTTTAAAGTACCCATTCTTCTCACCCACTCCCACTTAGGGAGATGAATAATACTTTTGTTATCTCTAAATCCCTAATATCATGTAAGGATAATTATTGAAAAATCACTTAGAATGGTTAGTTTAAAGGTATAAGTTGTGCTGGGGACTGGATTTGTGGGTAGGTTTATATAAGGCTTAACAAAGTCATATCAATATTTTACAAATAGAAAGAATGAAAGTTCTGGAAGGCTTTATCATGTCACCAAGATGCAATTGGTATATTACTACTGAACCTAGATCCTATGGTATTCACACACACACACACACACACACACACACACACACACACACACACACACACACACAGTGTGATTCATGAACCTGCATTTAGAGGGGGAAAGTACTTCAATACTATATTTTAAGTTGAAATATAGGAATCCAGCAAACTCCATTCCTGGAACATTGTAATGTGCATTTAAAAATAGAACCCATGAGCCAAATGCCAGTGGCTCAGGCTGGTAATTTTAGCTACTCAGGAGATTGAGATACAAGGATCATGGTTCAAAGCCAGTCCAAGGAGGAAAACTGGAGAGATCTTATCACAAATTAATCACCAGAGAACTGGAAGTGGTTGTGGTAGAGTTCTAGCCATATTCAGGGCCCAAGCCCTGAGTTCAAGCCCCACAACTGATCTTAAAAACAAACAAAAAGGAATTCATAAGGAGCAACTCCAGGGACCACCAGCACCATAAGCAGAACACATGCTTTTCTTACCAGCCTAATGTTCCTGGCTGCCTCTGGTCATTGGAGAGATATGTATTAGGTGCAAATTGCCCTTTCTCCTTTTTTGGCAGATGCTTCAGAGTGGGGTCTTAGCTCTGATTCTTCCCTTCATTGCTGTGAGATGCTTTTCTAAAGCAGCATTATCCAATAGAACTTACACAGTGATGAAGATTTTTTACACCTGCAGAACCCAATAAAATAGCCACCCATTTGGCACATATAATTATTGAGCCCTTGAAATCTTGCTGGGGTGACTGAGATACTTATTTTTGAAAGTTGAATAGCTATATACGGCTGGTGGCTACAATATTGGACAGAGAGGTTCTAAGCAAGAGTCTGGTGCCCAGGGCCCAGAGCATCCCAGAAAAATAGCACCTTTAAGGAATCAATTAGTGAGGTTATTCTTTAATTGTTGGTATGCTTTAATGAGCTCCAGAGGAGGATGAGGCAGAATATTGGCATTAGCAATACGAAATCATATAAAAATCCTCAAGAAAGGGTTAAAACTGGGGAGAATGTGTTGTTGAAATATTAAGATAAGAAAGAACTGAATTAACAGCCTTTTGAAATGAATCTGAATGTCTGTGCCTTATACATCCAATCAGGGTAAGAACTGTCAATCCAGCATAAAACATTCCTCATGTCAAGTGAACACTAGGACTATAGGAGTCTAATTAATAAAGATGGTATTTTACCCATGGATGGAAATAGAAACAAGAAGAAATGAGCTGAACCTCAGGATCTTGTGGAAGAGTGAGCTTCAACTCCAGTGAAAGAATCTGATGAAATGAGATGAAAAGATGCATGGATGAGTCTCGCATGTGGTAAGCATTTACATTTGCTTCCACCTAGATCTTCACAGGGACTCTTCCAAATGCCTCTGAAAGAATGGAAAGGTGCTTAGAGAAAATGATTGGGGGAAGGTCATTTGGGGTGGGGGGGAATGTAGACAATCGAAGGGCACGTGAGCAGCTGTTACTGTGTTATTCCTGTGGTGAATTGCTGCTGTGAAGAACCTTTTCCTAAGGAAGCTCGTCATAGTCAACCAGACATGTGGGGTCAGACAACACTGGAACACTGAACCAGACAAAGGAAGTAGGAAGCAAAGATAGCTAAGTGGGTTGCTGATGTTCTGTCTGTTTGTGGTACAGTACTGAAGATAGTGCACTGATGCCATCTTTCTTGTCAAAGATAATGCTAGAAGGAAGAACACAGAGGAGAATTTCAGGTTATTATAGCCCTGAACTCAATAACATGATTCTAACTATGAAAACATGTATGGGTTCTGGTGCTCCAGAACCCATATGTGTTTTCCTGTGGCTCTTCCAGGCAAGAACTGATTTAGTCTGGTAGCCTGTTTCTGTGTGAATAAACAGGTGGGAGGTGGAGAGTATGTGAGGAAAAGGTTGGAAGACAGAATAGTGTGTGTGTGTGTGTGTGTGTGTGTGTGTGTGTGTGTGTGTGTGTGAGAGAGAGAGAGAGAGAGAGAGAGAGAGAGAGAGAGAGAGAGAGAGAGAGAAGCAAGTTTCTCCCCTTTCCTATTTTTAGCTATATCTCTTTTCCCTTACAACAGCTACCCAATGCTACATACCAGAATGAGATGAAATGGCTTGGCTATTGAAGGAAAAGCATACTTGAATTTCAATCAAAACTCTGGATTGCAGATTTCTAACTAGAATTTTATTATCCATGTGATGCTTATATTTAGCAATGACTGTGAAGTTTAGGTAAGATATGGTTACCTCTCCAGTAATCCTAGCTACTCAGAAGGCTGAGATCTAAGGATCAAGGTTCAAAGCCAGCCCAGGCAGGAAAGTCTGTGGAACTCATATCTCCAGTTAATCACCAGAACATGGGAAGTGGAGCTGTGGCTCTAGAGTGCTAGCCTTGGGTAGAAAAGCTCAGAGCTCAGGCCCTGAGTTAAAGCCTTGTTGTTGTTAACAACAACAAGGAAACACACTAGGCAACTTAACATTTTAAATCTGTGTGGTGGTGGGGAGGGAGGAGGATGCAGAGGAAACAGGGGGCTGAAGCCATTATCTGAAACACAAATCCCAGTCTCACTTTTAATGAAGCCACTTCCTACCCCGCGCCCCGCTTTTTTTTTTTCCCCAAAGCCTGATTCCTGAAAACTACGACCAGGTTTATCAGAAGGGAAAGGCTGACTGCGTGTTCCCCATTTTACTGCCAGCGAAGCAGGCTGGCTCTGGAGTGACACTAGCTCCTGCCTCTCCCCCCTACCAGTACCAGGGAGAGGCCAGAGGATGAACCCGCAGAATCGCAGGGGGCTCGAGGCAGACCCCTCCTATCAGCGCCATCCTGGCAGGCCAGCCTGGCTGGCCGGCGGAGAGCCACCGGCGGTGTCGCTGACAACTTTCAGCACCGCGGACAGCGCCCCCGCCCCGGCGCGCCGCGCGCCCTCCCCAGTCCCAGCCCTGGGTTTTCTGGCCGGTGCCGGCAGGAGCCTCTCCGGATTGCCGGGCGCCCGGCCTCGCGCGGGCCCGGGAGATGAGGATCGCCGGCGCCAGGCGGCCTTGCCTCCCGCGTCTGCTGCTGCCTCTCCCGGGCTTGCGGTCCTGGGCGAGCTTCGCTCTGCAGCCACCAGGTCAAAGGAGCTTCTGGTGACTCAGGAGAGAAGCAGGCTCGAGGGGCCCTCCGGGTCGGGGAGGCAGCGCTGCCCCCGCCCGCCACGGCAGGAGCTTCCCTGGACACTCGCCCGTCCCGTTCCCCCCACCTATCCCCGTGCGTCACCGTCCTGGGCACAGACGCCTCCGACACTCGCCACCCTGGCCCCGGCGCCGACCCAGCTGGAGTCGCCTGGAAGAGTTGGCGGGGCAGACCGCGCCCCCGCCCTCCCCCGTCGCCGGTCCCGGGGCTCGCTCCCGGGCTGCCCAGGCGGACGTCCGGGCGGGAGGACGGGCCCCGGGGCGACCCGGACGCGGCTCCCGGGCCCCACCGGGCGGGACCCCAGAGCCTGACCGCTCCCCCGACCCCGATCGCGGGCGCAGTGTGGGCCCCGTTTCCCGCCCGAGCCCGGGCGACCCTGGGCGGGGGTGGGGACCCTCCCGGAGGGCGCCCTCGCCGCTCCGCGCCATGTTCCCGCTTCCCCCCTCCTCCGGGCTCGCGCTCGCGGGGGTCCCGCTGGGTCTCGGGGGTCGCGGAGGGGGACGGGCCGAGGCGCGGGGACGCCGGGCACTCACCGGGGCCGGCGGCGCTGGCCTGGCCGCGCGGCGGGGCGGGCGGTCCGCACCGGGGTGCGGGCTGTCTGCGGCTGTGGCGGGGTGGAGGCCGGAGGCGGCCGCGGCTGCCAGCAGCTCCTCAATTATTCCGATGGGGGCCCCCTCTCCGCGCCCTCCCCGCGCCCGCCCCCCGTCCCCGCCTCCCGGATCACGTGGCCAGCCCCCCCCCCCCCGCCCGGCCCGGCCCTCCCACTCCGCCTGCCACCCACCCACTCCCCCGGCCGCCCCGGCTCCCAGGTGCCGCTCCAGGATGTCAGCACCGGGGACAGCGACCCGCACAAGCTTTAGCCCGGGCCCAGCCGGCTTCCCGCACCCAGGCAGCTCCCTTAAACTTCACCCCATGGCGTCAGGACTACCGGATGGGAAGACTGACTTCCGTCGTCAAGCAGGCCAAGCTGAGCGTGGAGTTCACCATGTCTTCCACAGGCGAAGATCAGGGCCTAGAGACCCCCCGAAGGCCCAAGAGGCATCGCCGCCCCAGACCCCTGTGGAGCATCCCGCGTCCCTCGCCTCTCCTCTCTGGCCCCACAGGGTTGTCCGGAGAGCTGACCATCATCTTATTCTTGCTGGGCGTCAGTGGCTCCACCTGTCATCCTAGCTACTCAGGAGGCTGAGATCTGAGGATCAAGGTTCAAAGCCAGCCTAGACAGAAAAGTCTGTGCGACTCTTTATCTCCAATTAACCCCGGGGTAGGAGGGGGGGGGAGGGAAGCCAGAAGTCGTAGAGTGCCATCCTTGAGTGAAAAAGTGCAATGACAATGCCCAGGCCTTGAGTCCAAGCCTCAGTACCAGCATAAAAGAAAAAGGGAGAGGAGAGAGAGTAGCAGAGAAATGGAGAGAAGAATTAACTGGGGGGGGGGGGAAGGGAGGCGGCAGATGTGCAGTCATAATATTCAGCGCATAAAATGAGGAAAGTTGAAGAAAGCAGTTGCGTTGGGAGAGATGGGGAAGAAAAATGTAATGTTATCAGTTGATATGTATTGAACTTATAAACTAACATGTTGAATGGTAACCCTTTTGTACAACTACTGAAAGGTAACTATATATACCTATATATATTTATTTAAAATTATCATGTTTTTGAAATTCCCTAACCTGGCAATCAGTCAAGAGTTTTTCTTCCATTGCTGCTGCTAAAATAACTTTCAGCTGGGCACCAGTGACTCACACCTAAGATCTGAGGACCGCAGTTCAAAACCAGTCCAGGCAGAAAAGTCTGTGTGACTCTCATCTCAAATAAGAACCAAAAAATAAAAAAAACAGAATGGAGCTGTAACTCAAGTGGTAAAGCACAAAAACTCAAGGACAGCATCCAGGCCCAGAGTTTAAGTCCCAGGATCAGTAAAAACAAAAACTAAAGAACAACAAAATCCCCAACTTCCAGAAACATCTCTAGATTGTGTGTAGGGGGGTGAGGATTGAATGCAGTCTGGCACTTGCTAGGCAAGACTCTACTACTTAAGTCACGTCTCTAATCCTTTTTGCTTTTAGCTTTTTTCTCCCTTTCTTTTCAGAGAGTGTCTTTTGCTAACTGACTGGGCTGGCTTTGAACAGTAATCCTTCTGTTTCCATCTTTTCAGCCGCTGAGGTTTCAAGTGAGTGCCATCATGTCTGGCTTGTTTATGAAACAAAGTCTTGCTGACTTTGGCTCTAGCTGTCCTCAAACCATGATCTTCCTGTCTCCCTATCCTGAGTAGCTGGGATCACAAGCTTAGACCACATGTGCAGCACCTCACGTGCGTTCCTGCAGCTTTGTCCAAGTCCTTAATCATATAAGAGTGAGAAAAATGAAATAAACTTTTCCAAAAACTGTTTGGGGGGTGGTTATTAGCTGACTGGCCCTTCCCTAGGGTGGAAGGGTCTCCAGTCTTCTCTGCACCTCAGAAGTCCTCAGCAGATGGCTGATTGTGGCCAGGGTGGTTTTGCTAAGTCTACCTCGCTCAAGCTCATTACTACCTGGAACTAGCCTGAAGTCTTGAAGCACTCCATAATTTAAGGTTCTGAATGGTTCTGCAGATTTTTTTTAGCATCCCGAAGATGTTGAGACATGTTGTTTTAAAAAAAGGGCAAAGTTAAAGAATGAGGAATTTGGAATGTGAGTTTGGAATGTGAATGAGTGCTGGCCTTGCCAACAACATATTGTCCTGTCTTGGATAAATCCCTCAGATTCTGAGTCTTAGCTTTAAAATGGGCAAAGAATGTCTTTCTTCACAATACGACAGTTTTGATGTTCGGAAATATACAAGAAGCCACCAAGAAAGGTAAAAAGTCAACAAATACAAGTTGTTTATATTATGAAATGAAGAAAACATTGAATCCATTCCAGTCCAGATGCATCATGGGAGTGGAGAAGGGAATCTGGGATTTTCTAGGCCACAAGCAGTCATTAGCAAATTAGTGTGTCTCTATGTCTGCAAGGGCATCTGAAATCTATGGCTATGTTGAAAAGTTCTTTTTGAGAGCTCTATTTTTTCCTTCATTGTACTCTTCTCTGTGATGGATTTCTAGATTGAGTCTCTGTCTCCTCACACACCTATCATCTCTAGAACACCAGCCATAATCTCAGTGGTCCTGAATATTTACTGGCTGTGGTCAGTTTATGCCTGTATTTTAGGACAGTAGGGTTTAGGTTTTTCTGCCCTTGCTAGGTAAAATTGATTTGGGTAGAAAAATCAGGAAGGGTTTTCTTTTTTTGCCAGTCCTGCGCTTGAGCTCAGGGACTGAGCACTGTCCTTGGACTTTCTCAAGGCTAGAGCTCTACCACTTGAGCCTCAGCACCACTTCTGGCTTTTTTCTATGTATGTGGTACTGAGGAATCGAACCCGGGTCTTCATGCATGCCAGGCAAGCACTTTAACCACTAGGCCAAACTCCCGGCCCAGGAAGGGTTTTCTTTTAAAGAAAAAAAAATTCAAATTGCACAGCTAGGGACTGGTGGCTTGTGCCTGTAATCCTACCTACTCAGGAAGCTGAGATCTGAAGATCATTCATTATTAGAAGCCAAACTAGACAGAACAGTCTATGAGATTCTTATCTCAAATTAACCAGCAAAAAGGCATAAGTGTTGGTGTAGCTCAAGTAGTAGAGTGCCAGCCTGAAGAAAAGAACCAAGAGACAGCATGAGTTCAAGACCCAGAACACACACATGTGCGTACACACACACACACACACACACACACACACACACACACACACACACACACCAAATTACAGGAGTAACTTCTGGATACTCAAGAGTAGTATGACAAGTTTCCACCCCACTGCCATAGACCCAGTAAAATGCTTAACCAAACTGAGATCTCTTGGAATCCTCCATCTTTATTTTTTTTAATTAAAGAATTTAATTGATTTTTACATCATATTTCAAATGGCATGTTTAACAAACAAGTGTTCAAGAATCCATCTTTATTTTTATTATTTTATTTAATTTTTTGTCAGTCATGGGACTTGAACTCTGGGCCTCGAAACTATTACTAAGCTCTTTAGTTCAAGGCTAGTGCTCTACCTCTTGAGCCACAGTGCCATTTCCAGTTTTCTTGTGGTAAATTGGAGGTACAAGTCTCATGGACTTTAATCCCTGGGCTGGCTTTGAACTGCAATCCTCAGATTTCAACCTCCTTAAGTTGCTAGGATTACAGGCATGAGCCACCTGCACCCAGCTCCTCCATCTTTATGTAGATTCCAACCTCCTGATCTGGTGGACTTCCTTTGGTAACCTTGAGGAATAATCCATCTACAGCGTGGAAAATGTGGTCCTAATATATCATGTATATATGTGAAAATAGAACCAGCTAACTTCAGGAGATGAGCAGGATTGGGAGAGATGAGGGAGAAGAATGGAAGGAGTGATGTTGATCAAGATGCATTGTACTCATCATTCTTCAAGTTGAAACCCCTTTGTACAACTATTTAAAGATGATTTATAAAAAGAAATTGTCCGTTTAGATATCCTTACATTTAGAGCAAACAGAAACCAGATGATTTCAATGATGCTCCAATATGTACCATTAAAAAATCATCTGGGTTAGGTAAAATCCTGCCTCTGACTCCTGCCTATTACCTGGAAGTATGCAAAAGGAAAGGACAAGCATGTAGATATTTACACTGGCCACAGAAAAGGATAATTTTATGAGCAATTTCGAGGGTGATCATTTACTGTAGAAAATTTTGGACAGTTTCATAGAAATAGCTGTAGGACTTTGAGTAATGTTGTCAAATCAGTTTTGACTGTCCAAGTGAACTTTATTCCATACAGCTCAGAAAAGGCAGGTCAGGGAAACAGATCTTGTACTGATTGCAATGCAAAGTTACACCTTGACAAGATTTCTTGATAAGGTTTTCTTGGGTCCTTTTCCCTGACTTACAAACTTGTATCTTTTCCCTGGTGAGTGTTGACGTTATCATAAGCCACTGAAAACACTCTCTGGCTATAAGTATAGCCTTAATAAGCAGTTGCAAAGTTAAGCAGCAAGACTACAGAGTGACTAATAATTAGATCTGGACAGGATGGACAGGATGTATTCTGGTTTTCTTGTTCCAACAAGCAGAATATGAAAGTTTCTATTCATTTATTATATTTTAGACAATTAGGATATAGACAAAAACAATGTGGAAATGAGCTTACAGGCTAGGGAAGGAAGCCAGACAATTATAAAGTGAACAAAGTAGTAGATCCTTATTGATGGCTCATACCTGAACTCCTAACTACTCAGGTGTCTGAGATCTGAGGCTCAAGATTTGAAGCCAGCCTAGGTAGAAAGTTGATGAGACATTCTCTGTCTCTGTCTCTGTCTCTGTCTCTGCCTCCCTTTCTCTCTGTCTCTGCCTCCCTCCCTCCCTCCCTCCCTCCCTCCCTCCTCCTCCTCCTCCTCCTCCTCCTCCTCCTCCTCCTCCTCCTTCTTCTTCTTCTTCTTCTTCTTCTTCTTCTTCTTCCTCTCTCTCTCTCTCTCTCTCTCTCTCTCTCTCTCTCTCTCTCTCTCTCTCTCTCTCTCTCTCTCTCTCTCTCTCTCTCTGTCATAGGGCTTGAACTCTGAGCCTGGGTGCTCTTCAGCTCAAGACTAGTGCTCTACCACTTGAGCCACAATGCCAGTTTCATGGTAGTTAATAGGAGATAAGAATCTCACAGATTTTAGTGCCTGGGCTGGGTTTTGAACTGTAATCTTCAGTTCTCAGCCTCCTGAGTAGCTAGGACTATGGGTGTGAGCCACTGGCAACTGGTGAGGCTCTTATTTTCAATTAACCAACAAAAAGCTGGAAATGGAGGTATGACTCAAGTGGTAAAGTACCAGCTTTGTGAAGAAAAAAAAAACAACAACAAGTGAGAGAACAAGGCCCTGAGTTCAAGGCTGGCACTGGCACCAAAAAAAATAAATAAATAAATAAAAAATAAAAGAAAGAAAGAAAAGAACAGAACACTATAATAAGGAGCAAAGAGGTAACCACTTTTGTTAATTAATTGCCTCTCCAAAAAAGGGACCTTTTGCCAAAAGCGTTCATTATTAGCCCTCATGAGGGGCCTGCTTCAATGGATGGCAGGTAAGCCATAAGAAGCTTTGCCAGATCTCTTAAACACAATTGCCTGCTTTGGTTTCCTGATTTTTGTGAAATCCCTCTACTGAATGTTTTCCTCCTGAAAAGCTCCAGATTCACTGATGCACCTAATTCATACCTCTGAGCGGATTCAAAACTTCAGAAATGAATGATCCTGCAATAATTTGAGCCGAGAGAGACTGGCATGGGGGTTGTAAAGCAAGCACTACTTCTGGGTAGTAGAAGGACAAAAAAAAAAAAAAGGCAGAACGGAGCATGTTGGAGGTGTCCCTTAAAGCTATTCTGAACAAATAACCTGCTGTGGTAACCTTACTATGGTGTGCACTGGAAATTTATTATTTATCTATGAATAAATTAGCCTCTGGTTATCTAAATTCTTCTTCTTTTTTGTCAGGCTTGGGGCTTGAACTCTGGGCGTGGGCACTGTCCCTGAGCTCTTCAGCTCAAAGCTAGCTGTACCACTTCTGGTTTTCTGGTGATTAATTGGAGGTAAGAGGCTCAGGGACTTTCTTGCCCAGGCTGGCTTTGAACTGCAATGCTCAAATCTCATCATCTGGAGTAGCTAGGTTTATAGGTGAGAGCCACTGCTGCCCGGCTTGGCTATCTAAATTCTAAGACAGGGGAAATGCTCACCTGAACATGCTTATTTTATTTCCATATTGAGTACTATGCAATGTGTTCTTCTCATCTGCACAAATAAAGTTGCTTTATGTATGATGTTTGGAGAGAGGTCAGAGGTCAACTCAGTGGAGTTCCCTGTCAGGGAAGGAAGCATTAAAATAAATGCTTCTTGAGACAAGTATGGAAGCTCATGCCTGCAATTCAGCTACTTAGGAGATGGAGATAGGGTGATCCCAGGCCTATGTAAACGTATGAGACACTAACATACAAACAAGCAAAGCAAAAGGTCTGAGTCTGATGATGCACATCTAGCAAGTACAAGGCTATCAGTTCAATCCCTAGAATTGCAAAAGCAAAGCAATGAAACAAAAAACAATCGACCAAACAAAATAAATACTCCATTTGTTATGTGTTTTATTTTCTTTAACTACATTCACTTTTCCAAAAATTCTTTTTAAGGAGGTTCCTATAACTATCTTAAATGAACAATGGGAGCTCAGTGTCAGTAGCTCACACCTATATAATCCTAGCTCTTCAGGAGGCTGAGACCTGAGGATCATGGTTCAATGTCATCCCAGGCAGGAAAAGCCACGAGACTCTTATTTCCAATAAACTACTCAAAAAGAGCTGGAAGTGGTGCTGTGGCTCAAGTGGTACAGTACTACCCTTGAGCACAAAGAGGCTCAGGGACAGCTCCCAGACTCTGAGTTCAAGACCCAGGACCAGCAAACAAATAAAATAAAACAAAATAAACTTGACAATGGTATGGGTTGCCTTAAAAACAAAGCAACCACCAATGATGATGAAAATAAAAAGAAATGCTGTTGCAATTAGTCTAAACACTTTTGTCTTCCTAGGAACCTGACTTTCTCTTGTTAGAAGTGAAATTAGCAGCTGTTAGTGCCATGTGAAAGACACATTGGCATGGAACTGAGACTTTCTCCATCCAATATTCAGAATGATGGAGAGAAGCAGAAAAGAATAACTTCTCATTTTGTGATTACAGGTCATTTAATGCCAAGTCTAAAGGCCATCTACATTGGTATTCCTCCAGTTTTCACATGCACAGGGCCATCTCAGGCATTCAGGAGATGCAAGGTGGGATATGAGAACTTGTATTTCTAACATGAGCTCAGTAACGCTGATGCTGAGTGCTTAGCCCTGTGTTGCAATGATTTAAATTGCTCGTGGTTGGATGTGTCTCACATTTTGGGAAACACTAACTTTGTTATTTATTTTTACTATCTTTAAATAGTTGTACAATAGGGATTTTTTTCCCTAGCTTGATTATGGGGCTTGAACTCAGGGCCTGGGTACTATCCCTGAGCTTCTCAGTCAAGGCTACCCCTTTGAGATACAGCTCCACTTCCAGTTTTCAGAGATAAGAATCTCATGGACTTTCCTGCCCTGGCTGGCTTTGAACCATGATCCCAGATCTCAGCCTCCTGAGTAGCTAGGATTACACTTGCATTCAGCAAAAGGTAGTCATTTTACAAAGCAGTCTATGAATGCAAAGCATCTTAAGCAGTGTTGCTCCTTTCAACATTCTTATTCTTCCACCCATTCCTTCTCTTCCCTTTCTTAATGTTGTAGCATATATAATGAACTATTGACTGCATTCTCCTTTTATTCCTCTGAACTTGCCCTCCCTCAAAAGTATTCATTTTCGGGTGCTATTTTGCTGGGCTTTGACTTTGACAGGAAAGGCTAACTCTTATTTTACAGATGATAAAAGTGAGAACTATGAGTACCCTAAGGGCCTATCATTAGGTAATGGAGAAGTCAAGAGTAAAACTCACCTTTCATATATCTCCCGTCTAGTCATCAGCATTTTGCCTCTAGGATCTATAGTTGTTATTTACTGATTAAGGAAAATAACCCCCAAACAAAAATCACCACCACTATCCCCAACAACCTAATCCACTTCTTTATAAAATCATGACTATCTACTAGAGCAAATAACACTGCTTTGTGAAAAGGAAAACCACTACTATCGTGAACAAATAAACACCTTTGTCAAGATGTGATCCACATACCATTCTACATGTTATTCTCTGCTAATGAGCCTGACCCAGTTTTTCAGTAGCTTAAAGTAATGAAAGTGCATTTATTGCACTTGCATCCTCTGTAGGTCACTGTGGACTTCAGCACTTTGATGTAATCCCTCTTCTTATCCCTGGCCATGTTTTTCAGAACCAGCAGGTTTATCATTCGTCTGTGTTCTTCCTGGGCCGTGTTCAGCAACCCTTGGGCAGCCGAGGGAACTTTGATGAGATGGCAGAGGTAACAAGAAATGCGTCACAGTCAGACTAACAGAGGATTCCTTTATGGGAGGAACACAAAGGTGCAATGTTTCTGACCATTTAAAATACTATTTATCTAAAGGAACTCTGCAGAATGGAAATGTGGATTTTTTTTTAAATGTTGGTGTTGGTGTTGTTTATTTTCGCTTTGTTTTTTTTTTCTCTTTGGGAGGAGGTAGAGGGGTTGCAGAAAGGGAAGGAGGGAGGCTGAACAAATATAATCATGGTATTCAGTATATTCTGTTTGGGTAGGAATGAGAGGGGGAAAGTGATAAAAAAAAAAAGAAGGGGTGACATTGTCCAAAAAGAGAAATGTACTCATTACCTGACTTATGAAATAGTAACTGCTCTGTACAACATCTTAATAGTAACAATAACATTATTTTTATTAAAGAATTTACTAACATTGAGTTTTACATCATATTTCAAATGACATATTTAACAAGCAAGTATTCAAGAAGGGAATCTCTATATACAATCACTGGCACTTAGATTTTAGAACATAATTGAAATTAGGCTGAGGGTTTGTATGTCATAGATACATATTAATCTATGTATTAAAACATTATGTCTATGCAATCACAAATTTTTATGTCTATGTAGTTGTGTTTATATTTCCAATACCATGTCCATAGTATTGGCTATGCAGATATTGAGTCCTCGCTCTTGTACTGTTTGGAGCTCATAGCCACATATTAAGGATACCATGTGCCTTCTGTTCCTTTGGTCTTGACTTGTCTCACTCAATATGATTCGCTTTAGATTCATCCACTTCCCTGCGAATGCCATTATTTTGTTTTGTCTGTCGGCTATGTAGAACATTATTTTCTTTAAGAGGTATGTCATGAAAAGTGGTCAGGGGAGCAGGGAGGGAGAGAGGAGTAGAGAAAAAAAGGAAAGAAAATTAATGAAAGCAAACTATCATTTCTTGGGGGTTAAGTGTTAGGCCTTGTGTTTGAATATTTCCATGGTTTCCTCAAACTGTTCTCACTAGGTTGTTACATTCTTGCTTTATGCACAAATTGCAGAGGCTCCTAGAAGAGACTTTTAAAACTCATCAAGGTCAATGTAGACTGTCAATCAGGATCAAAGCCTGTGTAAGTCTAGTG
>NC_143509.1:27279889-27326358 GCF_031878675.1 Megascapheus bottae
ACACTGCCCTCACAACAGTCTCCAGGCTGGGAGAGGCCAAAGTTTGGAGTGGGAGCCAGGGGTGTGGTGGTGGGGGGTTCCCAGAAGAGGGAACTTTCAAGTTGGGTTTTTGAAGGCTGTAGAGGAGTCTGGTGTGTTCTAGTAAAGCTTGCCAGCAATGATGCTTACCCTATTCTGGATATTGATATCGATCGCCCAGGCTTTATAGCATCTCAGAGGGGCAGGTGGCGTTGGTCACGGGGCAAAGACTGGAAGGGGGGCCCTGTTACCCACCCACCTGTCCTCCCAGCTACTCAGGAGGCTGAGAGCTCTGAGGATTCCTGTCCAGAGCCAGCCCAGGCTGGGGAAGTCCTCTGAGACTCTGGCTCTCCAGTGGATCCTGTAACGAAGTTGAAAGTGGTAGAGGGTCAGCCTTGAGTCACCAAGCGAAGGGCACCAAGCCGGGGGCCCTGAGTTCAAGTCCTAACACTGGCTCTGTCACACACACACACACACACGCGCGCGCGCCCGGGTGGCCCCCTCCCCACATCCGGGGCACCAGGCAGTGGACCAATGGCTCCGGGCGCACTTCCCCCCCCACCCCAGCTCCAGCACCGTGATCTCATTTCTCCACGATCGATCTGGCTCGGCCTCTCCCTCCCCTCCTCCCCTCCGCCCTCCCCTCCTCCCCGCTCCCGGCCCCGCCCGGCCCCTCCTTTGTTTCCCGGCCGGCCTGCCCGGGTGGAACGCCGGGGCGGGAGGGAGGCTGGGCCCGGGTGCGCGCGAAGCCCCGTCCTCCACCCCCACCCCGCCCCGCCCGCCTTCGCCCTGGAAGGAGGGAGTCCGCGGGGCTCCCGCGGGCGGGGACCCCAGACTCGGAGAGAGCGAGCGGGGCGGGGGTGGGGGTCCCTCCAGCCGGGCCTAGGGCTCACAGGCCGGGAAACTGAGGCCGCGGAGGCCGGGCGGGCTCGGCCGCCCCCCCCCCCCGTCCGCCCGCTCCGCCGCCGTGCGCCTCCGGGTCCTTTATCCGGGCGAGGGCTGACCGCCCCTGACCTTGCGCCCCCCACCCCCGGCCTCAGTTTCCCCTTCCCCCCCGGGGCGCCGCGGTCCCCCCTCGCGGCTGCGCGCGGGGCGGGGCGGTGACATCAGCGGGCGGGGCGGCCGGGCTGGGCGCGCTGGCGGGGGTCGGCTCGGTCGGCTCGGGTCGGGCGGCCGCGGCCATGACGCAGGGTCCGGGCGGGCGCGCGCCCCCCGCGCCCCCCGCGGCGCCCGAGCCCGAGGCGCCCACCACCTTCTGCGCGCTGCTGCCGCGCATGCCGCCGTGGAAGTTCGCGGCGCCCGCCGGCTTCCTGAGCCGCGGCCCGGCGGCGGCGCGCGCGGCGGGGGCGCCCGAGCCCCACCCCGAGCCCGCGGGCCCCGCGGGGGTCCCCGCGCTGGCCGCCGCCGTGCTGGGCGCCTGCGAGCCCCGCTGCGCCGCGCCCTGTCCGCTGCCGGCGCTCGGCCGCTGCCGGGCCGCGGGGGCGCGCGGGCCGCGGGGCGCCAGGGGGGCGCGCGGGGCCCCCGACGCCGCCGGCGACGACGAGTGGGCGCGCAAGGGGGGCTTCATCCACAAGCCGGCGCACGGCTGGTTGCACCCCGACGCCCGGGTCCTGGGACCCGGGGTCTCCTACATCGTCCGGGTGAGTCCCCACCCAGCCCCGGGGGCCCCGCACCCCGACATCCGGGACCCCCCCCTCCTCTCCCCGTGTGCAGTTGGCGCTCCATGGCCGCCCCTCCCGTCCCTTCGTCCCCACCCGGTGGGGAGGGGGAGTCCAGTTCCCACGAGACACGCATGCGCAGGTACAGGGTTAAAGCGACCCCCCCACCCATTCCCGGGACTCAGGTGGACCCCCAGTCGGAAGCCATGGCCAGCGAGGAGGCGGGGCGGGGGGTCCAAATGGGAGATCAGGGGCGGCCTCCCCACGTGCCGGCCCTGGGCTTTGAACTCGGGGTCTGGGCCCTGTCCCCGAGCCAGTTTGTACCCACGGCTGGTGCTGTACCCGCTGAGCCACAGCTCTACTTCCTGCTTCTTTGGGGTTCACGGGAGATCAGAGTCGCAGAGACTTTCCTGCCTGGCCTGGCTTCGAACCAGGATCCTTAGATCTCAGCCTCCTCTGTGGTTAGGAACACAAGGCTGGGTGTCTTTTTGGCAAGGGCAGGGGAGTTAACTGAGAGATGATGCAGAGGTGGGAGTGGACCAGACCACACACAACCCACCCCCCCCACCTCCAGAACCAGCAAAGATGGTGGGGATCCCCCAGACCCTGGGAGAGGAAGCCACAGCTGGCCCAGGCTGGGAGCTCCCGCGGTTCCTCTGCGATTGGTGAGCCAGGCGCCTGGTTTGGGAAACTTCTTAGCTGCATCCTGGGGAAGGGATGGGCTTTCCCCTGCTCCTTGGTGATTGACCTTGAATGTTGACGTGGGCTCCTTTGAATCTAGCAGATTCCCCAGGGACGGGTCAGACCTGGAGGGTCAGAACTAACTCGTGGCTGCCAGGTCTGTGTGGGATATTGGGAACGGATGTCACCCCCAGAACTTAGACTCCAGGTGGGCAGTTCAGGGTGTTGGGTAAGAGTGAAAGTGAGGCTTAGAATCAGTGCAAAGAGTATTTAACTTACGTGTACTGTCAGATACCGGTGATGTGGAGAATATGAGAAAAAGAAGGTCCTGCCCTCAGGGAGGTTTTTGGTTTTTCCTTCCTTCCTTCCTTCCTTCCTTCCTTCCTTCCTTCCTTCCTTCCTTCCTTCCTTCCCCTTCCTTGCATCCATCCATCCATCCATCCATCCATCCATCCATCCCTGTTCTGGGGCTTAAACTCAGGGCTGTATGCTTTCCCTGAGCATTTTCTGCTCAAGGCTGGCACTCTACCATTGATCCACATGTCCACATCCAGCTTTTTGGTGGTTAAGGATAAGATTCTCATAGACTTTCCTGCTGCGACTGGCTTTGAACCGCTATCCTCAGATCTCAGCCTCCTGATGACAGGCACCCAGGCTTTCTTCTTACCTTTCTGCATGGCTGTCCACATCAGGCTGTTTTAATTTCCCTCCGAGTCAGTAAGTGTCAGCTATAGCACCAGACACTTCTTGGGGACCCAGCATATCCATGGGAAGAAGAGAAAAATAGCCTTTCCACCCTCTTCCTTGTTTCTTTTTTTTTTTTTTTTGCCAGTCCTGGGCTTGAGCTCAGGGCCTGAGCACTGTCCTTGGACTTTCTCAAGGCTAGAGCTCTACCACTTGAGCCTCAGCACCACTTCTGGCTTTTTATTTATGTATGTGGTACCGAGGAATCGAACCCGGGTCTTCATGCATGCTAGGCAAGCACTTTAACCACTAGGCCAAACTCCCAGCCCCGGCTTCCTCTTCCTTTTTCTAAGAGGTGCCTCCCACACCGTGGGAACTGGGTTCACCAAAGAGATTCAGCCAATGACAGCAGAGTGTAGTCTACAGGTCAGTGGCATTAACACCTGTCAGCCCTGCGACCAGGACAGCCCAGGTCCCTCCAGGGCCTGGGGCTGAGGCCACAGGTGATTCCCTTTAAAGTACTACCTGCCTGAGACATGGTTGTCCTGGAGTCCCATTTGAGCTCATGCCTCTGACTGTCCATCCATCCACTCACCCATCTACCCACCCATCATCCGTCTATCATTTATCTGTCCATTCTTCCATACACAAATCCATCCATCTACCTGTCCATCCATCCATCCATCCATCCATCCATCCATCCATCCATCCTTATACCCACCCGTCATTCTTCCTGTCAGTTCATGCATCTATTAATCTACCTCTCTATCCATTCACCCACTTACTCCCATCATTCATTCATTTATCCATCTGTCCATCCATCTATCCAAGCATCACCCATTCATCCACCCACCTACCCATCCTTCTCATTCATATATCTTCCTTCTACTCACTAATTCATCCATCTACCTATCTAACATTCACTTATCCATCTACCGTCCATCTACTTATCCATCCACCCACCCACCCATTCATCCATTTATCCATCTGTCTTTCCACTCATCCACTCACCAACCCAACCACCCATCACTCATTCATCCAACCATTTATTCATCCACACAACCACTTATCATTTATACATTTATTCACCCATCTATCCACACATTCATCCATTTATCCACCCACTCTCCACTCAAGTCACCCCTCTGCCCATCCAATGATACAAATGCTGATCCATTTATCTATCTTATCCACCCATCTGCCCACCCATCCATCCATTCACCCGCCCATCCAACCAGCCCACAGCTAAATCAGGTCACTCCCCTTCCTAAAATTCTTGTATGGCTCTTCAAGTTTCTCAGAAGGAAACTCCTCCCACTATAGCATCCCCTCCTCTGTCCCCCCATCCTCCCCTCCCTCTTAGCTGCTTGCTTCTCTGCTCCAGTGTGGTAGAGACCACACTGGCTCTTGCTTCTTGCCTGGCACTGGCTGTTTCCTGTCCTGGTCCTCACGTGCCTGCCTTCTCCCCTTTTGGTCACTACCTCCATCTGTGAGCTTTTGCTCACACGGCTTCCAGGGAGGGAAGCACAGACACTTGTTTCTTGTGATTCTGCAGCTGGCGAAGGCTGAGTGGTCTCTCTGGCCTTGCTCGGGGTGGCAGGGTGCCAGCTGCGTGTGAATCTCATCGTCCAGCAGTTAGCCTGGCAGCCTGGGGTGGTCACAGGACACCTGGATGCACAGCCAGGACTCATGTCCTCCCACGATGTGTTAGGTTCTCCTGGATCCCAGTGGCAAAAGCCAACCTGAGGGATGTTGAGAGGAGAATGGCAGGTGGCCATTTTCACAATCCTCCATCAGCATCCATGCCCTCTGTCTGCAGGCATTCAGGGGGCCCATCCAGGTCCACACTGTACAAACTCTGTCCCCATGTCCCTACCCCATAGTCTGCCCTACTCTCTTGTTGGGACACTTCCTCAGCCACTGTGCAGTCTGACACCTTGCTACTTAAAACTATCCTAGAGATAATGCCATTTACATAAATAAAAATCACTTGTTTCTAGTCAGATGGTGACTCACACCTGTAATCATAGCCACTCGGGAGCCCGAGATGGGAGGAGTGTGGTTTGAAGCCCACCCAGGAAGGAAAACCCATGAGACTCTTACCTCCAATTAACCACCAGAAAAGCCAGAAGGGGAGCTGTGGCTCAAGGGGTAGAGCACCAGCCTTGAACAAAAAGCAAGCAAGACTTTGAGGCCTTGAGTTCAAGTCAGACTGGTGTAACACCCACACAATAAGTGACTAAACAAATGAGCTGGGTGCAGTGGCTCACGCCTGTAATCCTAGCTACTCAGGAGGCGGAGATCTAAGGATCGCAGTTCAAAGCCAGCCCAAGTACTAAGACTGTGAGACTCTTATCTCCAATTAACTACTAGAAAACCAGAAGGGGTAGCCTTGAGCTGAAGAGCTCAGGGACAGTGCCCAGGCCCCAAGTCCAAGCCTCATGACCCACAAAACCAAAACAAAATAAAACAAAACATAAAAAGGCCAGGAATGTGGCCTACTGGTGGAGTGCTTTCATGGCTCAAGGACAGTGTCCAGACCCTGAGTTCAAGCCCCAAGACTGGCAACAAACAAATCAACAAAAACCATACAAACAATAAAAAAGCCACTAATCTTTTTCCAATGTACAATTCATTTGGTACATGAAGAGCTGTGTAACTGCTACTTGAAGAACTTTCTGCTGTTTTTGTTTGTTTGTTTTGCCAGTCCTGGAGCTTGAACTCAGGGCCTGAGCACTGTCCTTGGACTTTCTCAAGGCTAGAGCTCTACCACTTGAGCCACAGCACCACTTCTGGCTTTTCCTATGTGTGTGGTACTGAAGCATCAAACCTGGTCTTTGTGCATGCTAGGCAAGCCCTCTACCACTAGGCCAAACTCCTGGCTCCTTCTGCTGTTTTTGTTTGTTTTTTTAAGGTGGAATTGTTTATTATGGCTTATGGTTTCATGAGTATCAATCCATCAGGGTAGGAAGGGTTACAGCAAAGCAGTGTAGGAAGCAAGAGAAAGGGCTATTTACAGAGTATGCCATCATCTTAAAGGAGATCTTGTTCCCATGAGCCATCACCCCATCTCCCCATCAGCCCTGGGCACCCATGAGTCTACTTCCTATCTCTGCATTTGGCTATTCTGGGCTTTCTGGAGACCATATGGCGGCGCCCTGCTCTTTGCTACCAGCCACATGGAAGAACAGCAGGGCTGTCTCCATCATTCTTTCTCAGTGCTACAGGTTCTACCTTACTTGTTCTTCCTTGCCCCTCTCTGGGTCATGAATCACCCTCTGTGGAAATGGTTGTTAAGATAGGAGTCTGCAAGAGATGGTTTATGGGTGTGTGTGTGTGTGTGTGCGTGCGCGCGCACTTATGTGTGTACAGTAGTATGGAAGCTTGAACGCAGGGCCTGGATGCTGTCCCTGAGCTCTTCAGCTCAAGGCTAGAGCTCTGCCATGTTGAGCCACTGCACCACTTCCGGTTTTCTGGTGGTTAATTGGAGAGAAGAGGCTCATGGACTTTCATGCCTGGACTGGCTTTGAACCAAGATCCTCAGATCTCGGCCTCCTGAGTAGCTAGGATGACAGGTGTGAGCCACCAGCACCTGGCTTATGGATGCTTCTGATTTGCCAGCTGAAGGTTTCTGTCCTAAACTGTCCTTCAGACCTTGTGCCTGGCCCAAAGATTCAGTGACCTGGGTTGTCTGTCACACCCCTATCCTCCTGGCCTGCCGTAACCATGTGGTTGATGGTTATATGAGCAACCCCAGCAAGGCGCCACAGAGCCTCTGGTGACCTTGCAGTTGAGTTTTGGGATGGGGAGTGACCCAGCAGGGCAGAATGGAACCACAGTAGGGCCTGCAGGTGCAAAGGCCCTGAGGTAGAGATTGGAATTGTCCAGGGAAGGAGGATCCTGGGGTTGGGACTCTGTCTACTGACCTCATCCTGTCTTCTCAGTACATGGGATGCATTGAAGTTCTTCGCTCCATGCGCTCCCTGGATTTTAACACTCGGACCCAGGTGACCAGGTGAGAGCTAGCTGGTGGGAGGCCGCCTGTGGGTGGCAGGTGGGTGGTTGAATGACGTTGGGTCTGCATGTTTTAGCTGTCTCCTCATCTACCATGCATGCCAATTGCCCTCACTTCCCAGCCCCAGTTTCCCTCTGAAGGATGGTGCCTGGGGCTTGCCTTGCAGAATGTGGTGTGATTTGGGGGAGGGAGCTGGGACCCACAGAGGCTGGCTGGTTCTCCGTGATCTGGAGGGGATGAGAGAGGCAGGTGGGACTCAGTGATCGGAGCTGCCTTGGGACAGAACCTCACAAAAAGGAGCCCACACCTCCTTCATTGAAAACTGATCCCACTCATTCTGGGCTTAATGATTTCTTCACTGGGGCTGGGAGTGTGGCCTCGTGGTAGAGTGCTTGCCTAGTACTATATACTCAGAAAAGGCTGGAGTGGTGCTGTGGCTCAAGAGGTATACAGCTAGACTTGAGAAAGCTCAAGGATAGCCCGGCATCTCGGTGGCTATGCCTGTAATCCTAGCTAGCTATCTTTCTCTCTTTTTTTTTTTTTTTTGGCCAGTCCTGGGCCTTGAACTCAGGGCCTGAGCACTGTCCTTGGGCTTTCTCAAGGCTAGAGCTCTACCACTTGAGCTACAGCACCACTTCCAGCTTTTTCTATGTATGTGGTATTGAGGAATGGGTCTTCATGCATGCTAGGCAAGCACTCTACCACTAGGCCAAACTCCCAGCCCCTGTCATGGACTTTTGTGCCCACACTGGCTTTGAGTTAGGATCCTCAGATCTCAGTCTCCTGAGTGGCTTAAGGTTATAGATACAAGCCACCAATGCTTGGCTTCGGATCCATTTTCTTTTTTCTTTCTCTGCCCCCCTCTCTTTCTTTTTTGGGGTCATGGGGCTTGAACTTGGCTTGGGCGCTGTCCCTAAGTTCTTCAGCTCTAGGCTACCACCCTACCCTTGAGCCAAGCCCCACTTCTTGTTTTCTAGAGGTTAAAGATAAGAGATAAGGTCCTTTTGTGCCCAGTCTAGCTTTGAACCTTGATCCTCAGATCTCAGCCTCCAGAGTAATGAGGATTACATGCTTGAGCCACTGTACCTGGCGGGATCAATTTTCTTAACAGCTTAATTTCTATAGACTGTATGATATGATGTTGATGATGAGGATTTTTTTTTTCCAGTCTGAGGGCTTGAACTCAGGGCCTGGGTGCTCTCCTTGAGCTTTTGTGCTTAAGGCAAGCACTCTACTAATTGAACCACAGCTCTATTTCCAGCCTCTTTTTTTTTTGTCAGTCATGAGGCTTGAACTCTGGGCCTGGGAGCTGTCCCAGAGCTCTTCAGCTCAAGGCTAGTGCTCTACTACTTGAGCTACAGCACCACTTCTGTTTTACTGGTGGTTAATTGGAGATAAAAAGTCTCATGAATTTTTGTGCCCAGGATGGCTTTGAACCATGATCCTCAGATCTCAATCTCCTGAGCAGCTAGGATTACAGGTGTGAGCCACCAGCGCCCTGCTGTTTTCTGAGGTTAATTGGGGATAAGAGTCTTACAGATTTGCTTGCCTGGGCTGTCTTTGCACTGCAGTCTTCAGATCTCAGCCTCCTGAGTAGCTAGGATTATACATGTGAGCCACTGGTGCCTGGCAATATAATGCCTTTTAGCATCTCCATAAAGTTGGCCAATTCTCTTTAGTTCTAGAACATTCCATCACTCCAAAGGAAATCCCACTCAGTTACGCTGCCCCCTCCGCAGATCAACTGCAGGTGTCTGGAGCCACCTGTTCTGAATGCTCCCTATCAGTGAAGCCACCCACACACATATTAGTGTTAGAAATGTCCCATCCAGGACTGGGGCCAGAGATTGGGCAGCCACTGAGGGAGAAGTCCATACTTCTACCCAGGGCAAAAACAGTCACATTCTATAACCCAGGAATTCCTATCCGAGGGGACTGCCACACTAAGATTTTAGTGTGTGTGTGCGTGTGTGTATACCTGCCTGCCCCACGACTAGGGCTTGAATTCAGGGCTCGAGTGCTGTCCCTGAGCTTTTTCACTGAACGCCAGTGCTCTACCACTTGAGCCACAGCTTCACTTCTAGCTTTTTTTCTTTTTTTGGTAATTAACTGGAGAGAAGAGTCTGGACTTTCCTGCCCAGGATGGCTTTGAACTCCAGTCCTCAGATCTCAGCCTCCTGCTTAGCTAGTGACACCTTCAGCTCTGGGGGGCCTGCTTTGTGCCCCCGTGACTCCAGTGTTCTGAACAGATCCTGCCTTGCCACGACCATCACCTTTTCTCTTTCCTATCCTGCAGAGATTGATTCCCGACCCCTTGGGGGGGCCTCAGAGCAGAGGATCTCTAAATGTGTGGTGCTCAGCTCTCTGGGCCTGACCCTCTCTCAAGGGATACATGGCCACTGGGAAGGAAAGGGAGCCGGGGTGACAGGAGCTGAGGTTGGGTGCCAAGTACAGGGCTAATGTCTCTGCTGTGGCCACACTGCCCCCTCCTGGTGGCACCCACATGCCGGGGACCCGTTCCTTCTCTATCCTTCTTCCCTTCAGACCCCAGTGCACCCCCCGTTCCCAGCCCCCCCCCCAGTCTGAGCCTCCCCTCCTTCAACTGCAGGGAAGCCATCAACCGGCTCTACGAGGCCGTGCCTGGCGTCCGGGGCTCCTGGAAGAAGAAGGTGGGTGAGGCCTGAGGCCCGGCTTGTGGAGACCATGGTGGGGGGCATGGTGGTTCCCCCGGGACCCCTTGTGGCTGCAGGCCAGGTTGTACCCCACACAAGGCTCACACTGTGTCTTCCCTACTCCTAGGCCCCCAACAAGGCCTTGACCTCCATCCTGGGCAAGAGCAACCTGCGCTTCGCCGGCATGAGCATTTCTGTTAACATATCAGTGGATGGACTCAACCTTTCGGTGCCCGCCACCTGCCAGGTGGGTGTGGAAGCCCGCCACGGCCCCGCCCCCAACAGGCCCCGCCCACACCCGGCCACGCCCACGGACCCGGTCCTCAGCCCTGCCCAGCCATACCTTGGCCCTGTCCCTGGCCTTTACCCTCGGCTCTACTCCCAACACAGCCCCCATTTCTATCCCTAGCCGGGCCATGCTGCAACCCAATCCCGTTCTCAGCTGAGCCCCAGATCCGCCCACAGCCCTTGGCCACGCCTCCATCCAGTTCTCAGCCCCGCCCACTCTTGGCCACGCCCCCACTCCCTCCCTTAGCTCTTGTCTAACCCTGGGAGGCTCCTGACCTAAAGAAGTATGTCAGTCTGATCCACGCATATGACAGCACCACGGACACGTTCCCAGAGTGTGTGTGTGTGTGTGTGTGTGTGTGTGTGTGTGTGTATGCGCAAGTGCTGGGGATTAAACTCAGGAGTTTCCACTCTGGCTTAGCTTTTTTACTCAAGGTTAGTGCTCTAACATTTGAGCCACATTTCTACTTCCATTTTTTTTTTTTTTTTTGCCAGTACTGGGTCTTGAACCTCAAGGCTAGCACTCTACCACTTGAGCCACAGCACCACTTCTGGCTTTTTCTGAATATTTGGTACTGAGGAATTGAACCCGGGTCTTCATGCATGCTAGGCAAGCACTCTACCACTAGGCCACACTCTCGGCTCCTACACTTCCACTTTTTGCTGGTCAGTTATACAAATTGAGACTTTTCTGTGTGTGCTGTCTTCCAACCTCAATCCTTTGATCTTAGCTTTCTGAATAGCTAGGATCATAGACGTGAGCTATTGACACCTGGCACTATGGACATGTTCTGAGAGCCCCTCTGTGAGCTAGGAAATAAGAGGATACCACAGGACTAGGGGGCTGACCAGGCCCCGACTGTCTACCTTGTTGAGACTCAAGAATATCCTGGCTTAGCCAGGTGTGGATGGCTCACACCTGTAATCTTAGCTACTCAGGAGGCTGAGATCTGAGAATCGCAGTTCAAAGCCAGCCCGGGCACTAAAGACCTTGAGACTTTTTTTTTTTTGGTGGGTTATGGGGCTTAACTCTGGGCCTGGGTGCTGTCCCTGAGCTCTTCAGCTCAAGGCTACCTCTCTACCCTTGTGCCACAGCCCCACTTCCCATTTTCTAGAGGTTAATTGGAGATAAAGAGTCTCTGGGTCTTGTAGAGCCTGAGCAGGCTTTGAACCTGGATCCTCAGATCTCAGCCTCCTGAGTAGCTAGGATTACCCATCAGATTCTTATCTCCAATTAATTACTAGAAAAGGGGAAGTGGTGCTGTGGCTCGAGGGGTAGGGCAGTAGCCTTGATCTGAAGAGCTTAAGGACAGTGTCCAGGCCCAGAGTTCAAGCCCCAGGACCCCCCCTCCCACACACAAAAAAGGAATCTCTTGGCCGGCTGGAAGTGGGTGTAAGCCAGGGGTATTGCCATCTCCCTTCAGTGCTCAGAACTTGACTTACTGTCCACAGTGTTGGTGGGGGTGAGAGAAAAGGGACAGGCTTCCAATCTTGTGGAGAAATAACAAATAACAAAACAGCAATTGAATAAATAAGGGACTAATGATGACTTCTGAGAGCACTGACCTGCAGAGAGTTGTCAGGAGGCCACACTGACACAAGGCCCAGAAGGGACACAAAGGAGGGAGGAGGGATCATTCCTCATGGAAGATCTGAGAGGCAGAATGGACTGGTCTCACTCACAGTGGGGACAAAGGCGAGTGGTCTGGAGATGGCTGTGGGAAGACCCTCACCTGGCCTGAGGCAGTGTGGGTCTCAACTTGGTTGACAGTTGATTTCTGGTCTGGGACTCAGAAGCTGCACTTGGAGTTATCTCAGCCAGTCAAGTAGGCGCTGCATAACAAAATGATTTCTGCTGCAGCTGCAGGGCAGTGGGCACACATTCAGCTGGAGGACATCCTGACCTCATGCCTTCCCAGGTCTTGAGGATATACAGACACCCCAGACAACCCAAGACTCAGCTTTGACCAGGCCCCACAGACTCCTGTCAGAAATGTGCTGAGGATTTGATATTCATAGACC
The DNA here is from genome assembly GCF_031878675.1 of Megascapheus bottae. Taxonomy (NCBI): domain Eukaryota; kingdom Metazoa; phylum Chordata; class Mammalia; order Rodentia; family Geomyidae; genus Megascapheus; species Megascapheus bottae. The sequence continues at coordinate 27,291,928 of NC_143509.1, forward strand.
TGTCTCCCCGAGAAGCTGATGACGCCTGTTGCCACGGGAGCCACTGGGGTTTAGTGCGTGAGCTGTGAGCACTGAGGAGCTTCTTAGCTGGACCTCGTTGTCTACCTAGGGAAGGCCGTGGGTGTTGCTGCCTATTGGGCTGGAGAGTGTCCCCAAGCCACAGTAAAAGCTACTGCAGCTTCCAGGCCACCCAGAAGGGTTCTCTGGGGTAAGGGAGGCTGGTAGTAAGAGCGAAGGAGAGGCCTCCCGGTGGAGGCCTGGGGTAAAAGCCCGAGGAGGCAGCTGAAGAAGACAGTGGGGGCCTTGGGGAGAGACTGGGGCTCAGCAAACTGTCCCTGGATGTGGGAGACACAGACTGTGACAGCTGGCATGAGGGACCAGGCTCCAGGGAACAGCTGTGGCACAATGGGCTATGCTGGGTATTCCTGGGGATCCGGCTGGAATGGTCCCGACCCACCATGCTGCCTGTGGCACCCCTTGGGGTTCTCATCCGGGATATTGGGCATTGAAGAGCCTTGAAGCTAATGGGGCAGATTAATAGCTGTTTTGTGGGGAGGATAAGGCCCGCCCAGTCCTTTCACAGGATTGTGCAGGGACTCCTGCACAGATGAGGTGGGACTAGGCCAGCACATGCAAATGAGCATGCAAATGAGCATGCAAATGAGCACACCGCTGCCACTGCCAGAAGATAGGAGCCTGGGATGTGTGTGTATCTGTGTGTGCTCATCTGTGAGTGTGTGCACTTGAGTGTATGTTGGGGGGGGTCGCTGTGTCCCTGTAAGTTTAGGCAGGTGCACACGAGGGTGTCCTGGTGGGTGGTCTGTCCTGCCCTGCATGTGGCTGTGTGGCTCAGTCTTGTCACACCCTGCTAGGCCCCACTTGGGGGTCCATGCCCGTTGGCCACATTGCTGCCCCAGCCATTCTCCGGCCCCCACAGCATCCCCCCTCTCCCATCGTGCCCACCCATGACCCCACGTGTCCCTGCCCTCACAGGTCATTGCCAGCCACCATATGCAGTCTATCTCCTTCGCGTCGGGTGGTGACACGGTAAGGCCGGGCAGGGACTGGGGAGTGGGTGAAGCCCCGTGCCCGCTGCCCTTGTAGCCTCGAGATGTCTCTCCTTCCCCAGACCCCACCTGCTCCTCCCGTGATCCCCCCCTTCCCGCTGCGGGCCCGGGCCTGCTGACCCTTCCACCGGCCCTCTTCTCAGGACATGGCGGATTACGTGGCCTATGTCGCCAAGGACCCGATAAACCAGAGAGGTGAGCCACGGTGGGTGGCTGGAGCCGAGGGTCCCTATCACAGTGATGGTACAGATCTGTCCTTGTCCCCCTCAGCCTGTCACATCCTCGAGTGCTGTGAGGGCCTTGCCCAGAACGTCATCACCACCGTGGGCCAAGCCTTTGAGCTGCGCTTCAGGCAGTATCTACATAGCCCCCCCAAGGCCATTGTGCCCCCCGAAAGGTAAATACACAGGTATCCGCTGGGCCAGATGGCCAGCTCTGCCTTTTGTCCCATGGCCTGGCTTTATCTGTCTCCCTTAGGTCTGAGAATGTCACCCTTGAAAGACCCCACCTCCTTTCCCTCCCTCTCTCCCACCTTCCCTTCCCTCCATCTCACACACAGTTTTGGAGCTTGAACTCAGGGCCTGGTCCTGAGCTCTTCATCTCAAGGGGTAGATAAGAGTCTCCCAGACTTTCCTGCCCGGGCTGGCTTTTTAAGAACCTTGATTCTCAGATCTCAGCCTCCTGAGTAGCTGCACCCGTCCCTCCCTCTATTTTTTTCCTCTCTTCCTCCCTCCTTCCCTCCCAGATGAGTGACAGCAGTGGCTTTCACTTCTGTGGCACAAAAGAATAAGTCTCACCAACCTCCAGGGCAGATTGTCTCTGGTTTATCTCAAAATGCACAGAAACAGATACATATGGCTGGGTGCCCACAAAAATTTATTTATAGACACGGATTTAAATTTCATATAAGTTCCCCATGTTGTAACAACAAAAAAGGATTATCCTTTGGGTGTGTTCTCAGTCATTTTCAGTTTTATGATTTGAAAGAGTGGAACCTACCTTTAGCTCCTAGCTGAGCAAGCACAGATGGTAGGTAGATTTGATCCTGGAAAGAGTCCACTGAAACATCCGTAACTCTGAGTAGCTAGGATGACAGATGTGAGCCACCATGCCCGGCTAAAAAACTTGAGAATCTTATCTGAAAAAGAAAAGCCAAAAAAAAGAGCTGCAGGTATAGTTTAAATGGTAGAAGTACTTGTCTGGCAAGTGCAAGGTCCTGAGTTCAGACAGCAGTGCTGCCAAAAGAAAAAGAAGAAAATAAATTAATTTATGGGATGGGCCCTGGAGGATATCCGTGGTAGGCTGGATGTTTGTCCCTTCATGGAATTTTCCTTGCTGGTGTGTGTGCTTCTGCTTATCTGTATGCGGTTCATGTTAAGCCAGGTGCCAGTGGCTCACACCTGTATTTCTGGCTACTCAGGAGGCTGAGATCTGAGAACTGAGGTTCAAAGCCAGCCCAGGCTTCCAGACTCTTGTCTCCAGTTAGCTAGCAAAAAGTCAGAAGTGTAGGTGTGACTCAAGTGGTAAAGTTCAAACCTTGAGGGGAAAAGCTAAGCGGTAGTACAAGGCCGTGAGTTCAAATTCTAGTACTGGAACACACACACGCGCACACACCCATGTCTCATGGACTTTCTAGCCCTGGCAGGCTTTGAACTTTGATTCTCAGACATCAATCCTCTGAGTAGCTCGCATGACAGCCCCAGCACCAGCCAGCCAGTCCAGGTATTGTCACACACATTTTTCCCCTAGAAGATGGGGACTCCGGTGCCCTCCTGGCCCCTGATGCCTCATTCTGTCTCCCCAGGCTGACCAGGCTGGAGGAGTCTGCTTGGGGGGATGAGGAAGAGTCTTCAGAACACAACTACTATAACAGCATTCCGGGAAAGGAGCCGCCCCTGGGCGGGTTGGTGGACTCCAGGCTGGCCATCACGCAGCCCAGTGCGCTGACAGCCCTTGGACAGGTCAGCCTCTGCTGTCCCCATGGGGGGACAGAGCAGGAGACAGAGGCCCCTGGCTTTGGGGCTCCCTCATTCCTTCACCCACTCCCTTGATCACTTATCCACTGAGAAGCCACCACCTGTATGGCCAAGCATACAGAGCATGCAGAGAGAGAGAGTGAGCCGGACTGTGACTGCCTGGGGCTGGACCCCAGATTTCAAGGGGGGCAGGGATCTGCACTACAGAGAGCGGTGGGGAGAGAAAGGTCCTGTTGGTAGGAAGAGGAAGCTGGGGTGCAGCCACCACCACCAGGGGGCAGCAGTGAGGCAGATGTCCTGCGAGCTGGGGCCTGAGAAGGGTGTGGAGCCATCTCCAGACTGTTTGAGGGTGGGGTGGGAAATGGGGGGGTGCAGGCTAGGAAAGGGGCTTGCACACACTCAGGCCTCTCTTTCAGGGAGTATCCCCTGTGCGAAGAGATGTCCGTGGCCTGCAGTGGGAACTGGGTGTCTCTGGTCCAGGTAAGCCCTGCCTGCCGCCCTCTCCCTCATCCGTGGGGACCTTGAGCTGTCCCCAGCCTTCACCCCTTCCAGTGTGCCCCTCTGTCTTCTCAGTTCACCCCCAAGACTGTGCCTCTCACCCTTTCTGTTCCGGCTGAACCATCCATCCTGTTCCTCATACAGGTGACGCTGTTGAATTTGGAGGCCAGATCCTGCCAGGATCAAGCCTGTGTCTTGCTTGCATCCACCCCCTACCCCGCTCCCACACATTTGTCTTTTCTTTTTCCTCCTCCTCTCCTTCTTCCGCTTTACTTACTTTCACATAGGCCTTCAGGGATTGTCCTCAGGCTATCATTCTCCTACGATGCCTTCCGTATAGCTGAGACGATAGTGGATGCTTCCACACCCAGCCCCTCTGTTGATAAGGCGTTTGTGGCAACTATTCGCCTTTTGCCTGGGCAAATATCAAACCAAGTACCTCCTGGCCCCTCCATCTCTGTAGTAGCTGGGACTAAAGGTGTGAGCCACCAAGCTTAGTCTCCCAGATATGGCACTGTGTAGTATTTCTCTGTACAATGCATTGTGATTTTCCTATGTTTGCTGTGACAAGGTGGAGCTACAAGTAAGTGTGGGTTTTCAATCAAGGGCTGTGTGCTCACCCTAGACCAGTGGCTACTCCTGTGAGCTTGGTAAATCACACACTGGGTTCCCTAGCCAGCCCCACCAGTGGCTGCCAGCTCCTATGCCAGCCCATTTCTGGTGTTTAACAAATAGACGTCCAAGGAGACTTTTTGACACTTGTGGATGCCTGTCCAATCCTGTCTCACCCCCTTGGTCACTGATGGGGACTTGTTGTGTGGCACTGCCCGCTCTCCTCTGACCCTATATTTATAGGGACCTAGGCTTCTTAGCCAGCTCCCTTCAAAAGTTATTTATTTATTTATTTATTGCCAGTCCTGGTTCATGAACAAAGGGCCTGAGCACTGTCCTTGGGCTTTCTCAAGGCTAGAGCTCTACCACTTGAGCCACAGCACCACTTCCAGCTCTTTTTTTTTTTCCCTATGTATGTGGTACCAAGGAATCAAACCTGGGTCTTTGTACATGCTAGGCAAGCACTCCAACACTAGACCAAACTCCTCCCCACCCCCACCCCCCGCCCTTCAAAAGTTCTGATTGAGAACTCCTACCAATGCTTCATCTGGGAATTCCTCCCTCTGCCTGCCCCATGCAGGCTTACTGCTATCCGGGTTTCTCTTCTGCATCCTTACCCCATAGAGTACTAAGACAAACCAAGACTGGGCAATGGCAAGACTGGGTTTGAACCCCTCTACACCTCAACAAACATCTAGACCTTTCTAGTTGCTGTTCTAATGCCTGTCCTTCTACTCCCTCCCTCCCTCCCTCTTTCTTTCTCCTCTTCCCCCTTCCTCTTTTCTTCTCCTTTTGAGACCAGGTCTTGCTATGTGGCCTAGGCTAGCCTGGAAGTCGAGCTTCTCTTGCCTCAGGCTCCCCAGTGACCTGGTGACAGGCCTGGCCACAAGGCCTGGCTCTTACTATATCACCAGTGCGCTCCCTGTTTCAGAGCTGGTAGGTGATTTTCTGCATCTGTGGCAAATGCTGGAACCCAGCATCCCCGGATGTTACTGATATAACCCCATACAGCAGAGGCCGAAAACCACAGGCCTTTGGTCAGGCTGGGTTCTCAGACCATGAGGCTTCTGCCCAGCATTAAGTTCTGGGAGAATCAAACCCAAGATCCTCCTCCTCCTCCTCCTCCTTTTCCTCCTCCTCCTTTTCTTCCTCTTCTTCCTCCTCTTCCTGCTCCTCCTTTTCTTCCTCCTCCTCCTCCTCTTCCTCCTCCTCCTCCTCCTCTTCTTCCTCCTCTTCCTCCTCCTCCTTTTTTTCCTCCTCCTCCTCCTCCTCTTCCTCCTCCTCCTCCTCCTCTTCCTCCTCCCCTTCCTCCTCCTCCTCCTCTTCAATGCTGGTGGTACTGGGGCTTGAACTGAGTGCATGGCCTCTCTCCCCTAGTTTTTTTTTTTTTTTTTTTTTGCTCAAGCCTGGCACCCTGCTGCTTGAGCCACAATTCTACTTTCAGTTGTTTTCCTTCTTTCCTTCCCTTTCCTCCCTCCCTCCCTCCCTCCTTCCTTCTTGGTTAACTATAGATAAGGATCTCACAGACTTTCTTGCCTAGGCTGGACTTGAACTGTGATCCTCAGATCTCAGCCTCCTGAGTAGCTAGAAGGACAGGCGTGAGTCACTGGAGCCCAGCTTCCAGCCTTTTCACAATTGAAAAATGCGGAGTAAATTACCCCCAATGCCTTTTCTCACCCATCAGATCCGCAAAAAGTCCGATGGCCCACAGGGTTGGAGGGCATGGGGACAGCGTGCCAGGCTGCAGTGGCCGGGCACTAGTGACAGAGCCCCTCATGGGTCCTTGTGAAGGACTTGTGGCTTCTGAACCATGTGGATACATTATGCATTCAGAAATAAAATTAAAGAAGAAGAGAGGCGCGTCAGTTCTAAAATAGAGCAGACAGAGGGTGGACCTAACAAAGCCTCGCTGATAATATAATTACAGGGTGGCAGGGCTGCTTCGATTATTGCTTCAATGTGGGCACTGAACGTAAACATCAGAGCCGGCTTCCTGCTGCCGCCTCCCGCCTCCCGCTTGGGGGACAGTTGGCCTGGAGCTGCCCCTCTCTCTGTGTGGAGGGGTGCCAGTCCCCACCTGTGTTTTCAGTCCTGGAGGGGGCTCATCATGGCATTCCAGAGGGGACTGTCATGAAATTCCTGCATCTTACTCATCTTGAGCCATACAGGCCTGGTCCAAGGCTCTGTGGCTCCCACCTCCCTCCCTCCCTGCCGGGAGTCTTGCCCCGACCCCAAGGCCTGCCTTTCTTCCTCACTCCCCAGCCCCACCCGGGGACGGATATGTGCAGGCAGATGCCAGGGGACCACGAGACTACGAGGGACACCTGTACGTCAACACCCAGGGTTTGGATGCCCCAGACTTTGAGGAAGTGTTACCACCCGAGGACAGCCCCAAGAAGGACCTGTTTGACATGCGTGAGTGTGGCCGCCAGGTGTCCCATTACCTTTCAGTTGAAGGTGTGTGTGTGTGGTTGTGGGGTTGGGCGGGGTGTCCACAGGAATCAGGAGAGCCCAGGCTGCTTCCTGTGGGCCTCTCCTTGAAGCTAAGCCCGGGACCCCAATGGGTTGCTTCTGTGGACATTCCCTAAGCAAGCCGCTGCTTCCCATTGGCTGAGTAAGGGGACAGTGTGCGTCCCTCAGCCAATCTCTAGCCAGGAGGATGTTGCACATGTATGGATTGGCCAAGCCAATGCTCCTTGACCCATAGCATGGCCATTCTGCAGCCAATCCCCAGCCAGAAAGACAAGATGCGTGAGAGAGGATTGGCCAATCCCTAGTCCAGAAGACAGGCTGGCTGTGCTGATTGGCTAGGCTGCTGGCTCAGTTGGTGGCCTGGGGTTGGAAATCAGGTTCTTGGTAATCCAGGGCTGGAAGTGTGAGGTGTGGGAGTTGGGAGACTGGACAGCAGAGCAGTGCCACCTTCTGCCTCCGTTGGTAGTATCTGCGGTGCAGCGAGGGGATGCTGTTCAGTAACTCCCAGGCCCTTTGGCAGTCTGCAGGAAGTTCAGAGCAGAAAGAACCTCTGCCACCGTGGTGGGCTGAAGGTCTGCCAATGCAGGGAACCACATGACAGGCTCACATGTGGGCACGTCAGTGCCACAAGTAAAAGTACTGTGTGCAAGCTTCAGGGGAAGGCAGACTGATCGGGGATGGGCGTGGGACTCCATGGAGGAGGGTGTGGCCATGAGATAGGGGATATTAGTGACTGTGTCTCCCCCCGCACCCCCAGATGGGTATGTTATACTCAAGTCGGAGAGGGGTCTTTCAGATGGCTCTGGGACAGGTGTGTCCCCCATGTGGGAGTGGCTGTCAGATGGGCGTGTCAGAAGAGCACCTGCTTAGCAAGTTCAAAGCCCTGGGTGACCCCTGCCCAGGCCCAGCCACCCCTATCCCTCCTGTCCCTCCCACACAGGTCCCTTTGAGGACGCCCTGAAGTTGCATGAATGCTCTGTAGCAGCCGGCATGACAGCAAGCCCACTCTCCTTGGAGGACCAATGGCCCAGTCCCCCAACCCGCCGGGCTCCTATAGCGCCCACAGAGGAGCAACTGAGACAGGAGCCCTGGTACCATGGCCGCATGAGCCGCAGGGCAGCCGAGAAGCTGCTCCGAGCAGATGGAGACTTCCTTGTTCGAGACAGTGTCACCAATCCTGGGCAGTATGTCCTCACCGGCATGCACGCCGGACAGCCCAAACACCTGCTGCTGGTGGACCCCGAGGGTGTGGTAAGATGGCTGGAGAGGGCAGGGCGGGGACAGGTTGCCAGGCCCGATGCCAGGGCCCTGTGAATGATCATTTCCCAGACAACACCAGCTTCTGTAGAACTGCCATGTACTTTGCGGTTTTCAAAGGATTACTCCATATGCGGAGCATTGGGGAGGGAGGGGTTTGCTTTTGTCAACGTCTAATCTTAAGGCCTTTCTGGGTTCACCAAGCTCTGAATTTCCTCCTTCTGGGGATGCTCACTCTTCCACGTTCATCAGCAGATGCATGGCACTGGGTGCTTGATTTTAAAATGTGGCCAGACACCAGTGGTTCTTTTTTCTTTGTTCAAGATAGACTCGAAGTCAGTATCTGACACGTTCCCTTACTGGCTGGCCAGCTAGTTGAGCTACATCTCCAGCCTCCTTCTCTTCCCTGCACTGGTTCCTGTCTGTACTCCTTGCTGCTCAGGAGGAGCTGGAGGATCATGGTTCAGGAAAGTCTATGAGAAAGTCTGTGAACTGCCAAAATGCAGGGCTGGAGGTGTGGTTTAAGTGGTAGAGTCCCAGCCTAGCAAGCAAACTGAGTGGGAAATAATTTTTTTTTAAAGAAAAAGGAAGAAAAAAGTATCCAGTCTTTATTTTGGCACCTCTGAATTTTTTTTTGGGGGGGGGGTATTAGGATTTGAGCTCCTGTTGTTAGCTAGGCAGGAGAGCTGTCCCTTGAGCCCGACTCTCGGTCCTTTTTGCTTTAGCTGTTTTTCAGTCAGGTAGGGTGTCTGCCTTTATCCACAGCTGGTTTTAGACTGCAATCCTTCTACCTTAGGCATATGACAGCTGGAATTACAGGTGTGAGCTGCCATTTACCATTCTCAGCTTATTGATTGAGATAGAGTCTCAGGTGTGTGTGTGTGTGTGTGTGTGTGTGTATGTGTGTGTGTGTTTTAATTTTTTTTTTTTTTTTGCCAGTCCTGGGCTTGAGCTCAGAGCCTGAGCACTGTCCTTGGACTTTCTCAAGGCTAGAGCTCTACCACTTGAGCCACTGTGCCACGTCCAGCTTTTTCTGAGTAGTTTGTTGAAAAGTCTCACAGCCTTCCTTGCCCAGGATGTCTTCAAAGCATGGTCCTCAGATCTCAACCTCCTGAATAGTTGGGGGGGTGGCACTGAACACTGTCCTTGAGCTTTCCTCAAGGCAAGCACCCTACCAACTGAGCCACGACCTCTGGCTTTTTCTGTGTATGTGGTATGGAGGAGTCGAACCCAGGGTTTTGTGCATGCAAGGCAAACACTGTACCACTTAGCCCCTCTGCCGGCCCCATTGGCTGGCCTGGAACCTGTGATCTCCCTGCCTCAGTCTCCTGAATGTGGACATTGCAGGCATGGGCTGTCTTGCCTGGCTCATAGTCTTGGATCCTTCCTGCTCTGTGGCACTGAGGAGTTGCTCTTCAGTCACATGGAGGGTGGTGGAAGCAGGCCTCACTGGGCAGTGCTGGCTGCGGCAGGCTGAGGGCTGCCGTCCAGGGTGAGTTCCAGAGGGGGGGGCGGAACTGATGCTGAGGCCTCCGATTCCACAGGTGCGGACAAAGGATGTACTGTTTGAGAGCATCAGTCACCTCATCGACTACCACCTCCAGAACGGGCAGCCCATCGTGGCTGCCGAGAGCGAGCTGCACCTGCGTGGAGTGGTTTCCCGGGAGCCTTGAACCAGGTGTGTGGCAGGTGTCAGTCACGGCACCTTTGCCCAGGTATAGATTTCTTCTAATGTTTAAAAACTACCAGGTGGGTTTTTTTTTTTCCTTAACTTTTTCCCTCCAGGCTGGTACTCAACTCCCAGCATTTTGATTGTTAATTACAGATAAGTGTCCCAGACTTTTTTTTTTTCTTTGCCTGGACTGGCTTCAAATCAGGATCCTCAGATCTGTGTCTCCCGAGGAGCTAGGGTTCCAGGTGTGAGCCAGTAGCGTTGGACCTGAGGAGCCTTCTTGTTGACAGGAAGCAGGGGTACAGCTGGGACCTGAACCCAGGTTTGTAGCCGTGGGGACCCTGATCTCATCAGGTGACTCTCATCTCATCTTCCCTTCAGCCCACAGGTCACCGTTCTGTCCCTGTTGAGTCTCACGGTTTTCAGCCTTTCTCTCCAACCCCCATCAGCCCAGAACCACCGGAATCAGAACCACCACCATCTCGCCTTTCTCGCATGAGCTTGAGGAATCTTTCTTCCACCATCTGCCTGGGCTGGAAACTGGGGGGACTGAGGGCACTGCCCCCCCAATCTGTGTTGGAGAGAGGGTGCTCATACCAAAGACATTGACCTCCTCGCCTTTAAAGAAGACACACGTATTCACAGCCTTTTCATGGAACCCTGGCCTCTGGTGTCTGATGGGGCAGAGAGGAGGGGTCTGCCCTCACCCCCCCCCCCGCCCCCGCTGGATTCAAGTTGTCCCCCAAAACAGAAAATCCCAGCCCTGTGTGGATGTGGATTTCTGCCCCAAACTGGGCTCCATTTTCCCATCAGAGACACTAGGTGTACTTTTTTTGTGTGTGGGGGGGAAATATTATGGTGCTTTGGGGTCTTTATCTGGGGCACGTGCTGATCTTGGCCTGAGCGGGGCAGGGGAGGCTTGTGGCTCACCTAAAGTGTCAGGGAGACATCAGGTGAGTCGATGGGGACAGTTGTGAGGTCCGCTTCCCCCCCCCACATAGGAGGAAGGTGGAGGGTGGCTGCCCTGCCTCCCAGCTGTTAATACAGAATGGACATTGGACTCTGTTTGTAATTAAACCTGGAACAACCCAACGCTGAGTGCCAGCCACCTGTGTACTCAGGGTCCTGGCAGGACTGGGGGGGGGGGCGGGTTGGATGAGTAGAATGAGGTTCTTGAGAGGGTGACCAAGGAGAGATCTCAGGAGTCCCCCATTGTCCTTAGGTGGGTTACGATCTGGTGTTAGAGGAGAGTCTTGGTTGGCCTGAGAAGTGGCTTTCCTCCCAGAGTCTTGCTGCCAGGTCTCTGATTTTTATTTCCAGATAAATTGGGCCTCAGCTTTTCTGTCCAATGCCCCGGCTCCTCCACACAGCACACCTAGCTTACCTCTGACCTACCGTAGACCCCATCCCCTCTCCCCCTCTGAGACCTTCACTTTTTTGTTTCCTCTGCCAGGCACTAGCGACTCACCTCTGTTGTCATCCTAGCAACTCCGGAGGCAGAGACCTGGGGATTAGGGTTCAAGCCAGATTCAGTAGAAAAGTCTGTGGGATTCATATCCAATTAACCAACAAAAAGCTAGAAGTGGAGGTGTGGCTCAAGTGGTAGAGTGCCAGCTGTGAGTGAAAAAGCTCAGGGACGGCTCCCAGGCCCAGAGTTCAAGCCCCATGACCAATCCAAAAAGAGAAAGAAACCCTTAATATGGCCCTCGCTCTCACCCTGTTGTCCAGGTCCCCAGCTCTGTCCTCAAGCACCCTGGCTCTGTGTTGCAGCTCTTCCTCATGGGGCTTCTGAGCCTCTGACATTGAAGCTGTGGTCACAGTCCTGCATACAGCAGCGTGGCTCCCAGAGAAGGGCTGACCCTCCCATGTCCTGCTGGGCCACAGCTGGCCCTGGAGGACAGAGAACATCTCAGCCCGCATCTCTGGGGGAGAGGTTATACTTCTGTGCCCTATTCTTGGGGTAATGTCTAGGGGGAGATTTGGAAAGGAAAAATCCTGGGGAGCCCTGAACTAGTGGCGCTTCCAGTCGCAGAACCAGAGTGATTCAAAGCCATGTCTCTTATTCCAAAGACATAGTGACTGAGAACGTTACCTATCTTCTTCCTACCTGTCCATCCACCCACTCATCCATCTGCCTACCTACCCACCTATCCGTCTGTCCACCCATCCACTCATCAACCCACCCCTCCACCCATCTGCCCACAAAACCATCCATCTACCCACTTACCTGTCCCATTTATCTACCCATTCAGCCATCTACCCATCTATCCACCCAGCCACCCATTCATCCATCAGACCGTCCAACCATCCATCCACTTACCTGTCCATCTATCCGCCTGTTCAACCATCTATTGTTCCATCCACCCACCCACCCAACCATCCATCCATCCATTCATCCATCTACCCACCTGTCCATCTGTCCACCCATCCATCCATCTACCCACCCATCCATCCATCCATCCATCTTCCCATCTACCTGTCCATCCACCCATTCAACCATCCATCCACCCACCCACCTATCTATCACCCATTCAACCATCCATCCATCTATCCATCCATCCATCCACCTATATACCTGTCCATCTATCTACCCATTCAGCCATGCACCCTATTCATCCATCCATCCATCTACCCATCCACTGTATCCATCTACCTATTTAGCCACCCATCTCTATATCCATCTTTTTTTTTTTTACCAGTCCTGGGCCATGAACTCAGGGCCTGAGCACTGTCCTTGGACTTTCTCAAGGCTAGAGCTCTACCACTTGAGCCTCAGCACCATTTCTGGCTTTTTTCTATGTATGTGGTACCAAGGAATTGAACCCGGGTCCTCGTGCATGCTAGGCAAGCACTCTACCACTAGGCTAAACTCCAGGCCCTCTATATCCATCTTTAATCCACTCAAGATCCTCAGCATCCTAAACACTTTCTGGTAGACAACAGAAACACAACAGTGCCCAGTCAGACTTTTCCTTGTGCTATCCATGAGTAAATGTGCACTGATACCCATGAAAGCCAGAGTCCTAGAACTCAGATATCACAGGACCTGTGGAGGGACTCTGTGAGAATGATTCAGGGAATGTCATCTGAGGGCAAGTGGAAATTCCCCATGTGATGGAGGTGGAGTTCAGGGCAAAGGAGACTGCATGTACAAAGAAACCCTGTGGTAGGTGGAGCTGGCGCACTCAAGAACAGAAGAGCATGCATTTCTGTGAGGGCGGGAGGGGAAGGTAGAGAGGAAGCATTGGGGTCTTGAGCAGAGTATCATGGAAATATCTGCCCTTGATGACGTCTAGCAGCTCACAAATTCACTCAGCATTAGCCCTGGGCGCTGCAAGGCCCAGGCTCCCTGCCCGCCTCCACCTTGTACTCCTGGGAGCCCAGAGGTCTGGCGCCATGGTGGGAACAGCTGACACCTGTATGAGTTCAGGTGCTCACATTCTGGTTTTGTAGGTGAGGAGGTGGAGGCTGGGACAGCAAGATCACACACTGGCCCCACCCATCCCCCATCCTGCCTGCCCAGCCAAGAAAATCTGGGGTACTGTTTTGCAAGTAGGGAGCAGGAAGCTCAGATGCCTGACTCCACCCCTAGCCCCACTACTCTCTTTAGCCTCAATTATTCAGTCAACCAACACTCCTTGGCCCAATCTGCCCTGGAGGAGACTTGGGATGGGTGGAGGAGAGTCCTAGGTTCCCGTTCAGCTCCTGTGCAGCTTAGATGAGGTATTCTCTCTCACCCCCACCTCATGAAGGCTTTGTGAATCTAACAAGGGGCCTTGCTCTCTGGACACCTGGCACTTAGCAGGGAAGCTGTGGCAGGGTTCTGGTGGGGGGATGAAGAGGTCCCACTTGGGGATTGTCTAACGGCCCATTCCTCTTATCCTGATGGAGAAGACAGTACAGCAGCAGTCCCTGCCAGAGCCCAGTGGGCATATATGACTGTTTCATGACTGGCCCTGGACCTTGGGCCCTTGGGTCTTGGGTTCTGGCCTTGAAGTCATCTGTACTTCTCCAAGCTCGTGCCTGAGTCTGTTGGGATCCAGGCATCTGGGAATCACTCCTCCTTCAGCCCCTAGCCCAGGGCTAGAGCAGAGGTCACTCAGCATAGGTGGCATGACTGACGGCCAGGCATAGGGCCGGTTGATACCACCTGTGCCCCCTTTTACTCAGTGTGAGATGCAGCTACAGCAACCTCGTAGGCTCCAGAAAGCCTGGGCATCCTGGGGGCTACCACACCCTTGCCAGCTCAGTTTTTGTTTGCCCACAGCCAGCTGAATGGGGCTGAGTTCCCTGGCCTCCAGACAGCGTCCTCTGCTGTGAGCAGGGTAGGCATGGATGAGTGGATGCTTTTTATCTTCAGCCCCTGTTTCCCAGTGTAAGGGAGGTAGGGAGCAAGGGCGGGACTTCTGGCTGTGCTAGGCTGGTGATATTTGATTCCCAGTCTTTCCAGGACTGGCCATGGCTGAGACCTTTGATTACTTGCATAACATAGGGGTGATAGGGGACAGTAGCCAACACTCACCTTGCAGGTTCTCTGCAAACACTGGGTGCTTGGGGAAAGGATACTGATTTGGCACCAGTGGCTCATGGCTGAAATCCTAGCAACTCAGGAAGCTGAGATCCCCAGATGAGAGGAGAGACGCTGTTCCAAACTTCACGGGAGTGCTGGGATGTGAGCCCCATGGGCCACTTCTGGGTATCAGAAGACCTGGCTTTGTCATCCCCAAACTGTGCAATAAACAGGAGCCTTTGGGCCTCTTCCCCAGTCCTGGAGGAGTTTACTGCAGGACAGAGCTCCATTCTCAACACTGTCTTCTTGCCTGTTGCATAATTGTCTGACAAATTTCTTTTTCTTTGTTTTGAGACAGGATCTCACAATGTATCCCAGGCTGATCTTGAACTCCAAGCCTTCTATCTCTGCCTCCTGTGCTCTAGGATGACAGGCTTTTACCACCATGCCTGGTGTCTGGCAAATACTTACTGAAGACCTCTCAATTGGCCCAGAGCAGGCCCTTGAGGACATTGTTCATCCTGGCTTCTGACCCGTCTGGATGATTAGCCTCCAACTCCACCTGGCTTCCAGGATGTGTGGCGGTATCAGGGGACAGAGTGTCAGTCCTGCACCCTTTCCTCAGCTGATGGGCCAGCAGTCACTCGTCCTGTCAGTATTCCAGCATGGGTCATGATGGCACTTAGGGACATTTGTGGAACATGGGTGGCTCTTGACAATCAATAATTCAATAAAGCACCAGATGTCTGCAGGGTGCCAGTAGATACCTTATCTTTTCGGCTTGTTAAATCAAGTCTGGTCAAGGAAGTAGGCATCTGGGTTCTGGAAGAGGAAACTGAGGCAAGAAAAAAGGGTCAAGGTGTTGGTGAAGGCTGGGGCTAGCAGGAAAGGTCTGTTTACCTAGAGGGTGTGCGGGGGTCTGAGCCCTGAACACTCTCTCTTGACTTTACTTTTGTCTAGAATGGCTTGCCACACGTGCACACTGGACCTGGAATTTCAACTCAAGGCCTGAGCTCTTTGCCTTAGCTTTCTTTTTTTTCTCAAGGCTGGCACTTTTCCACTTGAGCCACAGCTCCACATCTGGCTTATTCCTGGTTAATTAGAAATGAGTCTCATAGACTTTCCTGCCCAGGTTGGCTTTGAACCTCTATCTTCAGATCTCATTTTTTCCAGCAGCGAGGATTACAGGCATGAGCCTCAGCGCCCAGTTTTTGGCTTACTCTTTTTTTTTTTTTTTTTTTTTGCCAGTCCTGGGCTTGAGCTCAGGGCCTGAGCACTGTCCTTGGACTTTCTCAAGGCTAGAGCTCTACCACTTGAGCCTCAGCACCACTTTCGGCTTTTTTGTATGTATGTGGTACCAAGGAATCGAGCCCGGGTCTTCGTGCATGCTAGGCAAGTGCTCTACCACTAGGCCAAACTCCCGGCCCTGGCTTACTCTTTATATTGAGAAAACACCACTCACCTTCATCTACATAGAGGGGAAAGAAATAGGCCTGTGGTTGAGGGGTTGGGGGGGCGGTGTCTGGGGTCCAGAGGAGTCAGCCTGTCATTGATAATCTAGGATGCTCAGAGTCTGACTGAGAATGTGGTTCCCATCTCACCAGGTGCTGGAAGTCCCTGCCCTGTGGCCAATTCGGTGCTGAACCCGGCCCCCCTCCCCACGTAGAGAGTCAGCCCCGCGTTGGCCCCGCCCACACCACAGGCCACGCCCCCGACCAAGACCGCACGAGCATCGGGCCACGCCCCCTTCCCCCTCGGACATGGAGATTCGGCTTCCTGTGTGCCCCGCCCCGCCAGAGGCCCCGCCCCTCCCGGAGGCCCCGCCCCTCCAGAGGCCCCGCCCTGCAGCGGGCGCGCGGGGAGGAGCGCGCGGTCACACTCGGAGGAATACGGCCGGGTGGGCGGTTTCCCGCCGAGCGGGCGACTGCGCTGCCACCTCGGGCTCGGGATCTTGCGCTCGGGCCTGTCGCCGAGCCTAGCGCCGTTCCAGAACCTCCCGCCGGCCGCCGGCAGGTGAGCCCAGGGCCAGCCCCGGCAAGGGGGGGGGGATCGTCGAGACCCCAGGCCGCAGGCGAAGCCCGGGGGGTGGCGAGGTCTGGCTGCGCTGCGCCCTCCTCCCCGACCCCGCACCGGGAGAAGCCACAGGTGGGTGGCAGCCGGGGGCGGGGCCGGGACACCTGGGGCCGCGCGTCCCGGGTCCTCCCGGGGGACCGGGTTGGGAACCCTTCGGACAGCGCGCAGGGATCCCCTGGCACGGACGGGCGCGCGGCCGGGGGCTGCGCCCCCCACCTGTCCCCACCCCCCAGGGCTGGGAAGTTGAGCCCCGTTCTCTGCGAGGAGGAATCCGGGCCCCGGCGGGGCGCCCCACCCCCCAGCCCCGTCCCCCGTCCCTGAGCGCCCGGGGCCTGACAGGTGGCCCCCTCCCCCCTGGACGGTGCCCGCCCCTGACGCCCCTCCCCCTTCTCTTCCCAGGTGCTGTGTGTGCGGCCCCTTCCCTGGCCTCCCCGCTGGCTGTCCTCATGAAAAAAACCAACATGTGGTTTCTGGAGCGGATTCGGGGGTCTGGAGAGAATGGCGGGGGTCGGGGGGCCGCGGGTGAAGCCGGGGACAAGGCCTCCAAGGGGCCTCTGTACAGCAATGTGCTGACACCCGACAAGATCCCCGACTTCTTCATCCCTCCCAAGCTGCCCTCGGGCCCCGCCGAGGCCGAGGGGCAGGCCGAGCTGGGCCCTTCCCCATCGGAACAGAGCCTGGCCTCGGCCGCTCCCCGCCGAGCCCCCCGGAGCCCCCGGCTGCCAGCCAAGCTGGCCGCCGAGAGCCGCAGCCTGCTGAAGGCAGCCACCAAACATGTCATCCAGATAGAGAGTGCGGAGGACTGGCCGGCCGAGGAGGCCACGAATGCTGACCCCCAGGCCCAGGGCGCCATGTCCCTGCCCTCCGTGCCCAAGGCGCAGACATCCTATGGCTTTGCCACCCTGGCCGAGAGCCCCCACACCCGGCGCAAGGAGTCTCTTTTCCACAGTGAGCACGGGGCCCTGGCCCAGGTGGGCTCGCCCGGGGCGGGGCGCCGCCGGCCAGGCGGCAAAGCCAATGGAGGGGATGGGGGGCCACGGGAATCTGGGGGGGCCCTCATGAGCCCCGGGCGCTATTTCAGTGGTGGGGAGAGTGACACAGGGTCCTCGGCCGAGTCTTCTCCGTTCGGGTCCCCTCTGCTGTCCCGCTCTGTGTCACTGCTCAAGGGCTTTGCCCAGGACAGCCAGGCCAAGGTGAGCCAACTCAAACACTCCGTGGGGCGCCACGGGTCCCTGTCGGCCGATGACAGCACCCCGGACACGAGTCCCGGAGTCCGGAGGCGCCTCACTCGCCGGGCCACCCCAGAACCTGGTCCCGAGTCTGGCCAGACACCTCGTGGGGAGCACACGGTGCGCATGGGGGTGAGGGGCAGCGTGCGGCTGCTGGCCGAGTACGAGGCGGCGCAGGCCCGGCTGCGCGTGCGCCTGCTGGCCGCCGAGGGCCTGTACGAGCGGCCCTGCGACGCCCGCAGCATCAACTGCTGCGTGGGGCTGTGCCTGGTGCCCGGCAAGCTGCAGAAACAGCGAAGTACCATCATCAAGAACAGCCGCCATCCCATCTTCAACGAGGACTTCTTCTTCGACGGCCTGGGGCCTGCCAGCGTCCGCAAGCTGGCCCTGAGAATCAAGGTGGTGAACAAGGGTAGCAGCCTCAAGCGGGACACGCTGCTGGGGGAGAAGGAACTGCCCCTCACCTCGCTGCTCCCCTTCCTGTAAGGCCAAGGGCAGGAGGAGGGGGCCAAGTCCCCTCTGGGTGAGGTGGTGGAGGCAGATTGGCAGGTTGGGGACCCAGCTGGAAGGCAGGCCTCACTTAGGCTGGGCTGGGGGTTCCCAGGGGCCCAGATGCTGCCTACAGTGTCATTTTTTTTTTTCCCTTTCTGGAGGAAGAGAGACTGCCAGGGCAAAGAAAAGAGCCCCAGAGCTCCAAGTGGGGTTGCAGGAAGAGGTTGTGAGGGGCCCAGGGATTTGTGGAGGTGCACCAAGATTGTTCTTCCCAGGTTGAGTCCTGCACTGAGCAGTCTTTTCCCTTGATGTGTGGGTATCAGTTTCTCCCACTTCTTTATCACCACCACATTCTGCTGAGGCCCTGAAGACTTCCTTTTTTTTTCTTGCCAGTCCTGGGGCTTGAACGCAGGGCCTGAGCACTGTTCTTGAGCTTTCTCAAGGCTAGGGCTCAACCACTTGAGCCACAGCACCACTCGTGGCTTTTTCTATGTATGTGGTATTGAGGAATGGAACCCCGGTCTTTGTGCATGCTAAGCAAGCACTCTACCACTAGGCCCCCCAAGCTCCTCTTTTTATGCGCATGTGCTGGTACTGGGGTTTGAACTCAGGGCCTTGAGTGCTCTCTCTCTCTCTCTCCAGTTGTGGGGTTTGAACTCAGGGCCTAGGCGCTGTCCCTGAGCTTTTCTGTTCTAAGGCGAGCACTCTACCACTTGAGCCAAGGCTCCACTTCTGGTTTTCTAGTGGTTAATTGGAGACAAAGAGTCTCATGGCCTTTCCTGCCTGGGCTGGCTTCGAACCATGATCCTCAGATCTCAGGCTCCTGAGTAGCTAGGATTACAGGTGTGAGCCACGGGTACCCAACTCACTAATGATTATTTTTTTCCACTCAAGGATAGCTCTCCACCATTTGAGTCAGAGCTCCACTTTGGGCTTTTATTTTATTTTATTTTTTCCTGTCCATGCTGGCTTCAAACCTGGACTCTCAGATCTCAAGTTTCCTGAGCAGTTAGGATAACAGGCATTGAGCCACTGATTGCCCTGAAAATGCTTGGTATTCTGCCTGCGGTGTTCCCAGACTGAAGAAGCCCTCCACTCCTTCTCTACGGTGGGCTTTTCATGTCTTCACCATGGTTGGAACAGCTAATGCCCTGACGCCACGACTGCCAGGCTGGCGTGAGGACCACCTATCCTTCCTTCCAGCTGGCACCCTTGGCCAGTGGCCCTGGCTCCACACGTGTAAATAGGATCTGATGATGGCAAATAGGAAGACTCACCAGGAGCGGGCTGGTCCTGGCTTTTGTTTGGTTGGGGGAGTCGGACAGCTGGGCAGGGCCAGGGCTATGTGGATTCTTGCTGGAATTCTGCCACACTGCAGGATTCACATAGGACAGAAGGCCTGCTGGGCCCAGACAACCCCAGGCACTGCTGTGGGGTTCAGAATGCTCCTTTCTCTTTGTCACCCTCTTTGTTAGTTTTGTACCTCCTAACTTCCAGGTCTTACTATAGAGGGGTTGTGGGAACTGATCCCCCGCCCCGGCTCCTGATATCCATCCTTGAGAGAAATCTGTGTCCCTTTGAGACAGAATGAGGGGGACCTTGAAAGGGGGTGTCCCTATTTTCTGGGGGACTTGTGAGGCCTGGGCTGGTCAGGCTAGGGGCAAAGGGACCCTGCATGGAGCCTGACACTGCCCTCTCTGTTTTCTGACCTCTGCCCTGTCCTCCTTGGGGCCCCCTATACCCTTAAACCTGTTTTCTATATCTCTGCACTGTTTGATATCTTTGTGTTTGAAGTTGACTGTGGATGAATCTTCTTTATGACACCTTCCCAAATGTGTTTGTTTATACATGCTGTTTTTAGTGCAATAAAGGTGTTTCGGGAATGTGGGGGTGGAGGTCTGCTCGCTCTGCTGTAGAGTAAAAGGGAAGGAAGTTTGGCTTTGGATTGTGGGGATGCCAGGTGAGGAGAGACCTCTCTGGCTGCCTCCTCCTCCTCAGGTGCCCAGTGGGAGCGCCCCTCCACCCCCAGCCCTGCTGTGACACATGCATACCTGGCACGCAGCAGTCTGGGTGGCTGGGCACTGACCTTGCCTGTCCATCCAGTGTTCTAACCTCAGCCTGGAGACAGCTGACCACAGCTCCTGCTTCTTCTGGTCCTAGCTCATTTGGGGACCCTCAGATGCAATCAACTGGCCACAGCTTCAGCTGTGATCAGACAGAAGCCTGCTTGGCCTGTCCTTCCCTGCTGTGTGAGGGGAGGTTGGGTTTCACTTCTGCCTTGGGCTGGGTGGGCAGAGGAGGGATTGGCCTTGTCTTTCTACCCCTCCCACCCCAGACCCCTCATTCCCTGTACATCACACTGGTCTGAAGCCATCAACTTCCCACTAGTACAGGGTATCCAGGGGCCCTGGCTGGGAGCCAGATCTGCAGGGTGCCGAGTACAGGCACTGGGGTTGGCAGTCAAGGCCCACCCTGCCCCTCCCCCTTCGCCGGCCATAGAGTCCTGTGGTCTCCCCTGGGCCTGTGGGTGGGACCTGATGTCCTCTTCTGCCTATAGGAATTCTGGGATTTCTTCCTACCCTAGACAGGTGAGGGGGTGAAAGAAGATCAGGGGTCCTTGGGTGATAGTGGAGGGGGGCCACTGGGCCTGCCCAGTCCCATGAGCTACAGGGCAGGAGTGGACTGGGCTTAGGTTTTGCCTCCTGACTTCTGGTTTAGACCCACCTGAGCCATCAAGCAGGCTGTGACCCCTGTAGTCTTTGGGGTTTTACCTCTCCTCTGACCTCCCAGGACATGACCCTGTGACCTTGGCTGCCACCCAGATCTCTCCGGAAGTGACCACCCATGATCCATCCGACAGGGCGCAGGTCCTCGTCAGGCCTTTCCTGCTGCTTATCAGGCAGATGAGCCACGCTGAGGAGGCCCACGGGTCCCAGGATGTGTTGCCAGGGCAACTGGGCTCTGCTCTTCCCCACCAGCTACTCATCCCCAGGCCGTGTGTGTGTGTGTGTGTGTGTGTGTGTGTGTGTGTGTGTGTGTGTGCGCGTGTGTGCGCGTGCCAGGAAGACATATGCCCCCACCCTGTGCCCGTGTGTGTGTCCTATATGTGATGGCTCATGACAATATGTGTAACCATAGTAGCCTCTCGTGAGTGTATAGCTGTGTGTGCTGTGGTGTACGCATGTGCCTGTGTGAACCGTGAGCACACTGGCATGTCATCACCCTGTATTTATGGGGCTCTGGCTGTCTCCTCCCCCTCAGATCCTCTGGGGGGGCCACGCAGTGTCCCCCCTTCTACCCACCTCTCGCTCTCTGGGCCCTGCCTCCTGCTCAGGCTGTGCCCTAACGCACACCCACACCCCCTGCATACCAGGCCCGTGTAACTACTCTGTCTGAAGATGCTGGCCAGAGCAGAGATCGCTCCTCCCTGTGTGACAGTGGCTGCCACTGCGTTTGGGGCTGTGTGGCTTTCTTCCATGGCAGAGGCAAGTGTCAGCCTCAGCATTCTCCTCTGCCCTGAGTCTGGCTGCCCGCTGGGAATTCCTCAGGAGGCCCTGCACCGCCAATTTGATGTAAATCATCACCGATAAATGCCCCCACTTCAGTATAGAGCCAGTGCAGGGAACAGGAGAGCTAAGAAGTAAGGGTCGTGTTCAGGTTGAACAGCCTTATCTGAAGCTGAGGATTGTCTATTGCTTCAATTCAGACCAAGAAAAATTCCCAGCCCCCTTTCGTCTCCTCGGGTGAAGTGATTTCTTCCACTGGCAGCCAAGAACATAGTCCAGTTTTTCAGTGGCCTGAAGGCTGTTGAAGGAAGAAGCCCTGCCTTGAGGGACCCTCAGACGGGGAAGGAGCAAGAAAGGGACCCCGTTTACTGAGGCCTGAGCTGGGGGCACCCAGAGCTGCAGAGGGCCTGGAGTGAGGGGTGAACTGATAGAAAGGCCTTTGTGGAGAGGAACAGAAGCAAATGTAGAGGGAGGAGCGGGGAGGCCTCAGGTCGTAAGGTGTTCTGGGGACATCCTGGGATTCTACACCCAAATCTGTGCCCACAATACCACTTCCATTCCCCTGCTGGTTCTACCATGGTGCCCTGTGGCCCTACCAGCCTCTCACTGAGCCCTCGTGCCCTGTCTTTGTTGGATGGAGATGCCATAAGCATTTCTACTCCAAGGCCCTCAGATACTGGAAGGGGCGGTCTGTGTGGGGTTGGGGGGAGGGATGGAAGCTCAGTTTTTCCTCTTCACAGTGTGGCTCTGGGCAAGCCCAGGGGCATCTCTGATTCTCCCCGGCCTCCCAGGGGCTCTGTGGACCAGGAGCGCTGGAAGGTTCTGTTGTGGTAGAGCTTAATTGAATTTGCCAGATCATTCTACAGAATTGCACAGCTTGGCCAGGATGATGGAAGGCATCGTATTAAGACCAAGATCACCAGTTGGCTGTCTTCAGAGCTGACCCCCAGCCTGGTGGTGGGTGGGTGGGCTCTCCAACCCTCCAGGCTCCTCCTCTTGCTGGCTGTGTGTGTGGGGTTCCTGGTGTGTCCCCCTCCCCAGGCATCCAATTCAGCATTCGCCTTTCTCCACAGCTGCGCTGGGCTGGGGAGGGGGGCGGGGTTGTGTCACAGCCAGCTGAGCTGATTGGTGGAACGGTGAAGGGAGCCAGCCTCTCCTGGTAGGGCTTTCATAAGCACTGAACTTGAGCCTCAGTTTCTCCGCCTGAGTGAAGGACCTGTGTATTAAGTCCTCACTGGGCCTGGCACCTGTGGCTCATGCCTGTTATCCTAGCTACTCAGGAGACTGAGAGCTGATGTCACAGTTCAAAGCCAGCCGGGGCAGGGAAGTCCCTGAGCCTCTTTTTTTTTTTTTTTTTTTTTTCCCAGTCCTGGGACTTGAACTTAAGGCCTGAGCACTGTCCCTGGGTTTTCTTCAAAGCTAGTGCTCTATCACTTGAGCCACAGTACCACATTTTTTTCTATGTATGTGGTACCGAGGAATCGAACCCGGGTCTTCGTGAATGCTAGGCAAGCACTCTACCACTAGGCCAAACTCTCAGCTCCCTAAGATTCTTATCTGCAATGAGACTCACTCTCAGATGGGAAAACTGAGGCCTGGGGAGAGTGGGAGGGCAAAGAGACCTGCTTGAACCACTGGGCTGGTAGATGTGAACACACATCCAGAGGTTCCCTCCTCTGCCCTGCTCCTGCTCTCTGGCCTGTCCTCGAGTCAGGTCCCAGAGCCACATCTGCCTGCTAGGGTTCAAATCCTGGAAAGTTACCATGGCCCTGTGATTCAGTTTCCTCTCTAGCACCTGTGCCCTCCCTTGCATGGTGGCACTGATAAGCGCACCCAGGGTGTTCTGTTTTGGTGGCTGGGTGCAGGAGAGCATGGGTGAGAGACTAGTGCATACTCTAGAGCAAATCTCACCTGCTCCACGATGGCCTCTACGAGGGGATTTCTGTCACCAGGATGCCTCCTTCCCTCCCTCCCTCCTTTCTGTTATTGTTGTTGCCCCTCCTCCTCTTCCTCTTCCTCCTCCTCCTCTTCCTCCTTCTCCTCCTCTTTCTCCTCTTCCTCCTCCTCCTCCTCCTCTTTTTCCTCCTCCTCCTCTTCCTCTTTCTCCTTCTCCTCCTCTTCCTCCTCTTCCTCCTCCTCCTCCTCCCCTTTTCCTCTTCCTCCCCTCCTCCTCCTCTTCCTCCTCCTCTTCCTCTTCCTTCTCCTCCTCTTCCTCCTTCTTCTTCATCATGGGGCTTGAACTCAGGGCCTGGGCACTGTCCCTGAGATCTTTTGCTCAAGGCTAGCACTCTACTAATTGAGCCACAACACCACTTTGGGCTTTTTCTATGTATGTGGTACTGAGGAATCGAACCCTGGGCTTCATGTATGCTAGGCGAGCATTCTACCACTAGGCACCTCCCAGCCCTCCCGTTTCTTTTGATTGCTGATTCCTGCCCAAAGTTAGGATTCCCGCGGCGAATCCTGTGGCAGCTCCTAGGATGTCCTTGGGGGTGATGATCCCGTGGCGTCCTCTCCAGAGCTGAGCTCCCCACATTGAGGGTCTGAGGATCCCAGTTCAAATCCAGTTTGGGCAGGGAAACTCTGTGACTCATCTCCAATGAACCAGAGCATACACACAAGGCAGAATGGCAGCAAAGACAGCTGCTGTCACTGTCGGTGGCTGATTTTGCTGGCTGGGTGGGTGGATGGTGGCTGCTGGGCTCCGTGTATTTATAAATGCTTGCTGGGTTCCAAATGCAAATGGTCAAGTACCAGATCCAATATATATATACACACCTCAGCTGCAAAATGCCAAATCCTCCATTTACAAACGAGCGCGCAGGACTAAACAGGCATTTCTCTAAAGACCCACAAATGGCCAGCAAACTCAGGAACACAAGCTTGACATCATTCATTATTAGGGAAACACAGACCCGAAGCACAACAAGATAGCACTTCCCGCCCACGGGATGGCTACAATCACGAAAGAGGTAAACGGCAGCGAGCGTGAGCATGGAGGCTTGAGGATAGTGGAGGCTTCTTCACTGTCAGTCAGAAGATAGTGTGGGGAAAATATGGTGAGCAAAACAATCTCCAGGGAAGGGGTTCCTGATAATGGAGTACCCAGAATTTTTAGCTGGCCCAGCAACTGCATCACCATGGAGTACACCCCCCCCAAAATGTAACTTGCCCCTAGGAGCTGATGGCTCACGCCTATCATTCTAGCTACTCAGGAGGCTGAGATCTGAGGATCGAGGTTCAAAGCCAGCCCAGGTAGGAAAGTCCAAAAGCCACAAGTGGTGCAGTGGCTCAAGTGGTAGAGCACCAGCCTTGAGCAAAAGAGCTCAGGGCCAGGCCTTGAATTCAAGTCTCATGGCTGACAACAGACAAAGTGGTTAATGCGATTTGAGGAGCAATAATAAAAGTTCACTGAGTTAAAGAAACTTAGAGATCTGTGTCCTTCCTCATATACAAATTATATTTCAATTAAAAAACAGACAAGACCAAACATCTCACAGATATACTCTACTTGGCTTGGGATCTTTGCAAAAAAGAAGCAGAAGCTGCTGAAACAGCTGGAGCACTGAAGGTGGAGCTGTCCCAGCTGTGCGTGGCTGAACTGGCTGGTGGCGTGGTGTCCAAGCTCTCCAAAATCTGAGTTGTCTGTAAATCCAATGCCCGGGTTCTCACTGTCATTATCCAAACTCAGGAAGAAAACCTCAAGGAATCCCGCAAGGGCAAGAAGTACAAGACCCTGGCTCAAGGGTAGGGCGGTAGCCTCGAGCTAGAGCTCAGAGACAGCACCCAGGCCGAGTTCAAGCCCCTTGACCCACAAAGAAGAAGAAGAAGAAGGAGGAGGAGGAGGAGGAGGAGGAGAAGCCCCTGCACCTGCAGCCTAAGAAGACTTGACTCCTGGGCTGGGGCCTCACTAAACATGAGGAGAAGCTGAAAACCAAGAAGCTGCAGCAGAAGGAGCAGCGGTCCCCTCGGTGCAAATGGGCCATCAAAATCTGAGCAGTGCCACAATGATCAAATGAAAACCCGGAAAAGAAGAAGAAGAAGAAGAAAAAAGCTCCCAGACTTTCACGCCCTGGCTGCCTTTGAACTATGATTCTCAGATCTTGGCCTGTTGAGTGGTTATAATTACAGGTGTGAACCATGGGTGCCTGACTCTCCCAGAATTCTTCATTGTCCTCCCATGATTCTCCACGATCCTCCTAGCATCCTCCACCCTCCTTCCACCACCCTCCGCCACCATCACCCATGATCCTCCATCATTCGCCTGCCGTCCGCTGTCATCCTCCATCATCCTCGTCTCCACAATTCTTTGTGTGTGGGGGAGGGAAGCAGGAGGGGGGAGGAGTCATGGGGCTTGAACTCGACCTGGGCGCTGTCCCTGAGCTCCTCAGCTCAAGGCCACCGCCCTATCCTTGAGCCAAGCTCCACTTCCCATTTTCTAGAGGTTCATTGGAGATAAGAGTCTCAGGTCCTTTTGTTCCCCGGCTGGCTTCGAACCTTGATCCTCAGATCTCAGCGTCCTGAGTAGCTAGGATGACAGGTTTGAGAGCTACTGGCACCCAGTTCTTTCTTTCCTTTTTTTTTGGTCAGTCAGGATCTGGGTGCTGTCCTTGGGCTTTTTTTTTTTTTGCTTAAAGCTAGGGCTCTACTACAGCTCTACTTCTGGTTTTCTGGTGGTTCACTGGAGATAAGAATCTCACAGACTTTCCCGCCTGGGCTGGCTCTGAACGTCAATCTGCGGAGCCAGGATTACTAGCTGCTGCAGTGTAGCTGTGAGTACAGGTGTGCGTCGCTGCTGCCTGGCATGGGTGCCCATGCTTCCTTAGAGCTGACAGGAGGCTGTTTTGCACTTTTCAGACAAGAACAATGAGTGTGCAACCCCTTGTGCAGCCCCTGGCTGGCCTCCCCTTGCACGCACTCTTCCTTCCTGGAAGTGACTGCCAGCAGATGCTGGGTGATGTCGCTGGACTGGGGAGGTGCTGGTAAGCCCCGCCCACCATGCTGCTTTCTCCCCTGCAGGCACCCGGATGCTCATTCCAGTGGAGAGTCCAGTCCCACTGCCCGCCCCGAGGGGGAAATCCCCGTCATTATACAGGAAAAGACACGCCTGGTGGCTCTCATTTGTAATCCTAGCTACTCAGGAGGCTGAGAGCTGAGAATCACAGGTCATAGCCAGCTTGGGGCGGGGGTGGGGGGAGAAGGGGAGCCATGAGACTCTAATTTCCAATGAACCACCAACAACAAAAAAGCTGGAAGTAGAGGTATGGCTCAAGTGGTAGAGGCCCAATCCTGAGTGAAAAACATGGAATTCAGTGCCTAAGCTCTGAGTTCAAACACCAGTAAGGCACCAAAACAAAAACCAAACAAACCAAAACAAGCATTTGAGTTTAATCTCTGTCCTTACCAGACAAGGCTGAGCCAGAGGACCCCAGCTTCTAGAACTGGCTGCCCCCCCACATAGGGGTTGATTCCAATGTGGGGATCGCCCTACGGTCCCGGCAGAACAGGGACGGGTGATCATGGAGTCTCCTGGGAGGGGGAGGGGGACGCTTGTGGGATCCCCAGGTATAGAGAGGCTGAGTCCCCTCCCCGGAGGCATTTGTGGGGGACACGGGCCACTGTCCCGGCTGGGGTGCTGCTACATGGAGGAATGAAGGACTGATAAAACCCATAATGTCCACAGAATGGCAGAAGAAATTCAATTGCATACGAACAGTGTGTGTGTGTGTGTGTGTGTGTGTGTGTGTGTGTGTGTGTGTGACCGCTCCAAGCCTCTAGGCCCGCCTCCTCCAGGCTCCCCACCCCCCATCCCTGGGGAGTGGGGGGAATCTTGACATCTCCTTCTTCATCCCTGCTGAGTGGCAGCCTGGCTGGGGTGGGGTGAGAGCAGGGTGGCTGGGCCCCCCACCTTTTCCAGATCCCCTCGGCAGACTCAACACCCAGCTCATTTTCCATCCTCCCTTTCTATCCATCTCCCCCCCGACACACACACACCACCACCACCACCTGAAGGACTTAATTTAGTCTCTGGGCAGCGAGCGCTGTGCGGGGCGTGTGTCGGGAAGCCTAGCTCTCATCCCAGTTCTGTTCTGGGCATCTCCATAGGAACCAGACTGCGCTTTGAACTGCCAAGGATGCCAGGCGCTGCCTCCTCCCCCCTCCCCCACCCCCAGGCCCTGGGCCCTCCAGAAAGCACGCAATGATATTGTGCCTGAAGCCATGGGACTATGAGACTCGGAGCAGCTCCCAGTCCCCCACCCCCCGGCCATGCACCCCACAAAAGCCTGTGAGGAGGGGGTGACAGATGAGAACAGCCTCCACCTTACTCAGGGACTGTTGAACCTTAGGTCCAGGTGTTGGGGGAAAAGGCACAGACAGCCAGCCACAAGTGGGCTGCGCTCCCCCCCCACTCCCAGGGGTGGCAGATCTCGGCATGCTCCCCACTTTCCCAGATGCTTGCTCTGTTTCCAAGAACAGGCAGTCCAGGCAGAAAGGTGTGTGGACAACTGGGAAAAAGGAAGGTTTGGTTTCATGGCCATTCCCAGACTGTGCCTGCTGTACTTCACTGTGTGTGTGTGTGTGTGTGTGTGTGTGTGTGTGTGTGTGTGTGTGTGTGTGTGTGTGTACCAATACTGGGGCTTGAACTTAGGACCTGGGCTCTGTCCCTCCACGTTTTCACTCAAGGATAGCATGCTCTACCACTTGAGCCATAGCTCTACTTCTGCCTTTTTGCTGGTTAGTTAGAGATAAAAGTCTCACATTTGTCTCCCTAAGGCTGGCTCTGAACTTTGATTCTCAGATCTCAGCCTCTTGTAGCCACCAGGGTACAGCTCCAGGGAGATTTTTTTTTGATTGTTTGTTTGTCTGCATGTGTGTGCCAGTCCTGGGCTTGAATTCAGGGCCTGGGTGCTGTCTTTCAAGGAATTAAGAGACTCAGAAGCCCTTTCCCATCCATTCTGGCTTCTTAGTGTTGTTGTTTGTTTGTTTTTTATTTTTGGCCAGTCCTGGGCTTGATCTCAGGGCCTGAGCACTGTCCTTGGGCTTTCTCAAGGCTAGCATTCTACCACTTGAGCCACAGCATCACTTCGGCTTTTCTCTGTATGTGGTGAGGAATCGAACCCCGGTCTTCATGTGTGCTAGATGAACCTTCTACCACTAGGCCAAACTCCTGGCCCTTTGAAGTGTTTTTACTATGAATTTTCTATGCAAGTGTAACCCGAGCTGGAGGGAGTTTAGGTTCCCGGCTGTGCATCCATCTACCCCCTGTACTGCCTCTCTGAGCTCAGCTGTCTTCCTCAGTATAATGGGACCAATAGAGGACTGCTGCCCGCAAATGGAGGTTCCTGTGGCTTGGGGCAGGGCGTCACCTTGTGGTCATACCAAGCATTGCAGCTTTCTCCTCTGGTTTTCTCTAGTCCTCCACTCTGCTCTGGCCTTCCTTTAACCCCCTTCCCTGTCACACACACATGCACACACACACACACACACATGCACACACACACACACACACACACACACACACACACACACACGGGTGCTAATGGCTCTTGCTTGTAATCCTAGCTACTCAGAAAGCTGAGATCTGAGGATTATGGTTCAAAGCCAGCCCAGGTAGGAAAGTCTGTGAGACTTTTTGCTGTCTAGTATTTTTTCTTCCCCAGTCCTGGGGCTTGAACTCAGGGCCTGGGCACTGTCTTTGAACACTTTTTTGCTCAAGGCTAGAACTCTGCCACATGAGCTACAGCACCACTTCTGGCTTTTTCTGTGTATGTGGTACCAGGGAATCGAACCTAGGGCTTCATGCATGCTTGGTGAACACTCAGCTGCTTAGGCTATGCTCCCGGCCCCTGTGAGATTTTTATCTCCAATTAATCACAGAAGAAGAAGAAGAAGAAGAAGAAGAAGAAGAAGAAGAAGAAGAAGAAGGAGAAGGAGGGGAAGGGGAGGGGGAAGAGGAGGAGGAGAAGGAGGAGGGAAAGGGAGGGGGAGCAGGAGGGGAGAAGGGGAGGGGGAAGGGGAGGGGGAAGGGGAGGGGGAAGGGGAGGGCTTAAGTGGTAAAGTGCTAGCCTTGAGCAAAAAGGTGCTCTGGGACAGTGCCCAAACCCCAGGACTGGGACAAAACAACCACAAAAGGCATCTCACAGACTTTCCTGACCAGGTTGGTTTGAAACTCAGTCCCCATCTCTCCGCATCCTGAGCAGCTAGGATTACAGGTATGAGCCCCCAGTGCGCAACAGGCAAAAGGCATTGATGTGGAAGGCACTGACA
This sequence comes from Megascapheus bottae, assembly GCF_031878675.1. Taxonomy (NCBI): domain Eukaryota; kingdom Metazoa; phylum Chordata; class Mammalia; order Rodentia; family Geomyidae; genus Megascapheus; species Megascapheus bottae. The sequence continues at coordinate 27,321,560 of NC_143509.1, forward strand.
AAACTGGAGGAGAAAAACAAAACAACACAAGTCTAAGCTTAAGGCAGCAGTATAAAGAAGCCCTGTTTCAGCTGACCAGGCAGGGATTCCAGACAGATTCGTTAGGACCAAGTTGTGAGAAAGACAAACCAGGGCCCTGGAGCCACAGCAGAGCTCTGGCCCCAGAGAGTGGATGCTGGGCCTGGGGAGAGAGAGACAGCAAGAAAAGACTGGGGAGGGCAGAGGGAAGGGGAGGCAAGCTGACCCCAGGCCACCTTTTTGGGGGTTCATTAAGTAAGGAAGATGGAGCTGTCAGAGAGTGACTAAGTGTGGTTCAAGCCCCAGTTTCCTTCCCCCTCTGCCTCTTCCTCCCCTGCCTCCTCTCTTTTTTCATTTTGTTTTCCTAGCTCCTCTTCCTCCTCCTCCTCTGCCTCCCTTTTCTCTCCTCCTCCTCCTCTGCTGCTCCTTCTCCTCTGCCTTTTCCTTTCCTTCTCCTCTTCCTTGTCAATATCTCTATCCTCTGCTCAGGAGTGAACTTGATAAGCAGAGTAGTCTGCTTATCAAAATGTGAATTATTGCAAAACAGGTGAGAAAAACAGCTTCCAGAAGTTTTGCTCTAGCTCCTGTTTTTTTTTTTTTTGTTTTGTTTTTTTTTTGGTTGATTGTGAGGCTTGAACTCTGGCCTGGGCACTGTCCCTGAGCTCTTTGGCTCAAGGCTAGTGCTCTACCGCTTTGAGCTACAGAGCCACTCCCAGTTTCCTGGTGGTTAATTGGAGATAAGTCTCATGGATTTTCATGGCAGGGTTAATTTGAGCCATGATCCTCAGATCTCAGCCTCCTGAGTAGCTAGGATTACAAGCGTGAGACACCAGCACCCAGCCTAGTTTTGGAGATTTGTTACGTGTTCAGTTGGCCCTAGGAGCTTTGGGCCTGAGGTTGGGTGGGGTAGAGTGTGGTAGTGATGGGGAGAGACTAGGGGGAAGGAGGAGGAAGGGGGAGGGAGGGAAGGGGGGGTCATGGGAGGATGTCACCTCATGGCAGCCAGGAAGGAGAAAGCAAGAAAATCATTCAAGCCAATGTTCCACATGACCCATATCTCCCAACAAGGCTCTCCTTCGACCACCCAGAGACCCCATCAAATTACAATCTATCAGTGGCTGCCTCCAAGTAAACCGGGCAAATGCAGTTAAAAAGCTAGAAGGTTGGGGCCGGGAGTTTGGCCTAGTGGTTAAAGTGCTTGCCTAGCATGCAGGAAGACCTGGGTTCGATTCCTCGGTACCACATACATAGAAAAAAGCCAGAAAGTGGTGCTGAGGCTCAAGTGGTAGAGTGCTAAGCCTTGAGAAAGTCCAAGGACAGTGCTCAGGTCCTGAGCTCAAGCCAGGACTGGCAAAAAAAAAAATAGCTAAAAGATTCTGTAGGTAAATCAGGGATCAGGCTGCTCCTCCTTCCCTCCCCCCACAATGTATTTTAGTAGAAAGTAGAAGGCATAGCCAGGCGTGGTGGCTCATCCCTGTAATCCTAGCTACTCAGAAGGCCGAGATCTGAGGATCAAGGTTCAAAGCCAGCCTGGGCACAGAAGAGGAATTCCAAATAAGAACTAGAAAACGGGAAGTGAGGCTTGGCTCAAGGGGTTAGGGCGGCGGCCTTGAGCTGAAGAGCTCAGGGGACAGTGCCCAGGCCCAGGGATAGGGCAGAAGCCTTGTACTGAAAAGCTCTGGGACAGGGGCCCAGGCCCAGAGTTCAAGCCCACCAACAAAAAAAGAAATTAGAAGGCATTGTTGTCTTGGTCATCTGAGACCAGGAGGTAGAAAATTCCTCTGAGGAGAGTGGAATGTGGCCTCTAGTCTTAGCTGGGGTGAGGTGGGGGAGCAAGAGGCCGACCTAATTGAGGACTACAGTTTCTTGTCTACAGCCTCCCTGGTGACTCAGCACATCTTCTCTGATTGGTCAGTTTGTCTCATACCTCATTTGCATAGCAGTGACCAATGGGACCACAGCTCAGGGAATCAAAACCCCTGAGACTCAAGAGACAGAGAAGAGGAGGACGGAGAAAGATATGATTCTCTCTCTCTCTCTCTCTCTCTCTCTCTCTCTCTCTCTCTCTCTCTCTCTCTCTCTCTCTCTCTCTCTCTCTCTCTCTCTCTCTCACCCCCTCGTCCCCCCCAACCTGGTAACACTGGCAGGTATTGTCTGCTGCCTGCCTGCATCCCTGCAGGCTGCAAAGCCAGAAGGGCTGTGAGCTGAGCAGGTTCTGCTCACTTTACCAAACAGCTGAGTAAAACCCCAGGTGACCAGCACTTCCCAGAAGCCCTGACTCTGATCACACTGCTGCACAGCCCGGCCGGCCACACCTAAGTCCTTGGGGTGGTGGGGGGAGAACATTTCAGAACCAAGTCATCAAGCAGGACCCATACCCGCTCCTTCCCAGCCGAGCACTGGGGCCAGAGCCAGCCCTTCCCCCAGCGTCCTGGATGCCTGGTGCCATTTTACCACACTAGTATTTTTTTGGGAGGGTGGGGAAGCGGAGGAGGGGAAATACTGGAGTTTGAACTCAAGGCCTTGCACTTGCTAGACAGGTGTTCTTCCATTTGAACCACACCTCTAACCCCATCTTTTATTACAAGAGCCCTGGTCAGCTCCACTGTAGAACAGTTTTGAATAACATACAGGGCTGTCACCTCTTCCCTGCGGGTCTCCAGGCTTGAGGCCTGTCCCCATCCCAGCTGTCTGACAGAGGTGGCAGGAAAAGGCCCCACAAGTGTCCCATCCTGTGACACCTCCCTGCCAGATTGCTTGGTTTGAAGAGTACGCTTCATCTCATCTTTTTAGTGTTATTATTGTTGTTGTTATTTTGCCAATTCTGGGACATGAACTCAGGACCTGAGCACTGTCCCTGAACTTGTTTTGCTCAAGGCTAGTGCTCTACCACTTGAACCACAGCACGCTTCTGACTTTTTCTGCGTGTGTGGTACTGAGGAATGGAACCCAGGGCTTCATGCATGCTAGGCGAGCACTCACTCTTCCACTAAGCCATGCCCCCCCGTCCTGTTGTTGTTGTTGTTATTTAGGTGGTGCACAGAGGGGTTATCGTTTCTTAAGTCAGTTAATGAGTTCTTTCTTTTGTGGAGTCATGGTCTGGGGCGGAGCCCCTTTGTACTCAAGGCTAGTACTGTAGCACCTGTGCCATCGCGCCATTTCCACGTAGCTTTTCGAGCAGTTCATTGGAGATCAGAGTCCCGTGGAGACTTTTCTGCCTGGGTTGGCTTCAAACCACGATCCTCAGCTCTCGGCCTCCTGAGTAGGTAGGATTACAGGCATGAGCCACCAGTGCCCAGCTTGAGTACCGTTCTTTGTGGGCAATGTCACTCCTTCCTTCGTTGACTCTCTCCCAGTTCATCCTGTTTTTTTGGTTCTTTTTGTAGGTCATGGGGCTTGAACTCAGGACTGGGATCTGCCCCCTGAGTTTCTTGCTCAAGGCTAGCACTCTATCCCTTTGAGCCACAGCACCACTTCCAGTTTTCTGGTAGTTAATTAGCGATAAAGAGTCTCACAGACTTTTTTTTTTTTTGCCAGCCCTGGGCTTTAAGCTCAGGGCCTGAGCTCTGTCCTTGGATTTTTCTCAAGGCCAGAACTCTACCACTTGAGCCTCAGCACCACTTCTGGCTGTTTCTAAGTATGTGGTACCAAGGAATCAAACTCGGGTCTTCGTGCATGCTAGGCAAGCACTCTATCACTAGGCCAAACTCCCAGCCCCTCACAGACTTTTTTTTTTACCTGGGCTGACTTCGAACCATGACCCTCAGGCTCCTGAGTAGCTAGGATTACAGGTGTGAGACACCAGTGTCTGGCTGGCTCCCTTAATTTTTTTTTTCCTGTAGGTTTTAAAATGTTTTAGCTTCAAATCCTGAATCCATTTGGTGTCATGTTACATGTGTGATGTGGGAAGATGTAAGTTGCAGTATTATGCCAAACACCAGTGGCTCATACCTATAGCCTCAGCTACCAGAAGGCTGAGATCTAAGGATCTGGGTTGGAAGCCAGCCCGGGCAGACAAATCCAAGAGACACTACAATTAGCCAGCAGAAAAGCAAGACGTGAAGAAATCACTTAACTGTAGAGCCTCAGCCTTGAGCAAGAACACTAAGGGGCAGAACTTAAGCCTTTAGTGCCAGCCCAAGTACCAGCACACACATACAAAAAAAAAAAAAAACCAGAGAGAGAGAGACAGACAGATGGACGGACAGAGACAGAGACAGTGGAAGGAGATAAGGGAGGAAGAAGGGAGGAAGGAAAGAGGAGGAAGAAGAGGAGAGGAAGGAGAAAGAAGAGAGGGAGAAAGGAAGGGAGAGGAGGAGGAAAAGGAAGGAAGGAGGTAAAGAAGGAAGGGAGGAAAGAAGAGAAGAGGAGGAGGGAAGGAGAAGAAAAAGGGAGGGGGATAAGGAAGGGGAGGAGGAAGGAAGGAGGAAGGAACTGTATGTTACTTCTACATCATCTGACAGCCACATTCCGCTGGGGGCTTGGAATGAGGATGGTGGAACTCAGGGTTGGGGCCATTCTCCTGTCGCCAGGGTAAGCGCAGATATGTTTGGGATATCAGGGAGCAGAGCCACGGGGTCTCTTGGGACCCTGTCCACGGGAGAGGGCCGGCAGAGTCTGCCCACCAACACCACCTCAGAGGTTGGGGCTGAGCCCGAAGTGCAGCTTGAGGATGCCACGGAGGACGTGCAGAGCACATCATGCGAGAGCCAGTGGCTGCGCCAGACCCCCCAGACCCCCAGCCTTGAGCAAACAGAGCTGGGATTGCAAGATGGGACCAA